>NC_083316.1:3096686-3290817 GCF_963455315.2 Globicephala melas | reverse complement strand
CCAAGGTACCAGTCATCACTTTTTTTCTTCACCCCTTGCAGTGAATTTGTTTCACACATTGTACCACACTTATATTGTTTTTTCTCATCACATGCTGTGATCCCGCAATATCTTGAATTTTTTTTTTTAATTTTCATGCCTTATGATTCACTTTTTTACTGTCAATTTCTATGGGGTTTGTCACAATGTCATGGATAAACCTTTACAGCATTATAACAAACAGTTTTACCATCATGAAAAATAGTGAACGTATCGTTCACCTGTTCAATCCTCCTCCTTTTCCCTGAACTCCAGGAAAATGGTACTGTTATTGTTTTCTCTATGAAAAGTTGGACTTTTTTCCAGGATGTTGTATAAGTGAAATAATTCAATATATATAGCCTTATCATACTGACTTCTTTCTCCCAGCAATATGTATTTAAGATTCATCTGTGTCTTTCTGTGTCTTGATAGTTTATTTCTTTTGAGTGATGAATAATATTTCACTGTATGGATATGCCACAATTTGTTTATACATTAAATTTGAGGGATGTCTTGGCTCCTTCCAGGTTTGGATGATTATGAATAAAGCTGCTATAGACACGTTTTGCAAGTTTCTGTGTGGGTATAAGTTTTCAAATCTGTTGGGTCAATATCTAGGAGCAAGATTTCTAGATCACATGGTAAAAGTGTTTACTTTTGTTAGAAGCTATCAAACCATCTTCCAAAGTGACCGTCAGTGAATGAGAGTTTGCACTCTCAGTGCAAACCATCAGTGAATGAGAGTTTGCACCAGCAATTAATATTGTATCACTTCATTTTTCAAAAATTAACCATTCTAATAAGATACGTGGTGGTATTTCACTGTTGTTTTAATTTGCATTCCACTAATGACAAATGATAATGAGCATCTTTTCAAGTACTTATTTGAAAGAGTGTTCTCTTCTTGGATGGTCTATTCATATCTTTTGCTCACTTTTTAATTATGTCATTTATTATTACTTATTTTTGAGTTTTAAGAGTTCTTTTTTTTTTTTTTTTGTGGTACACGGGCCTCTCACTGTTGTGGCCTCTCCCGTTGTGGAGCACAGGCTCCAGACGCGCAGGCTCAGTGGCCATGGCTCATGCGCCCAGCCGTTCTGTGGCATGTGGGATCCTCCCGGACCAGAGCACGAACCCGTGTCTCCTGCATTGGCAGGCAGACTCCCAACCACTGCACCACCAGGGAAGCCCAAGAGTTCTTTTTTATATTTTGGATAAAAGTCCTTTATAAATAGGTGTTTTGCAAATGTTTTCTCCCAATCTGTGGCTTGCTTGTTTTTTCATTCTCTTAACAGTGTCTAGCAGAGCAGAAAGTTTTGGTTTTGATGAAAACTAGAGTATTATTGTTTTCTTTCCTGGGTAGTACTTTTGCTGTTAGATCTAAAAACTCATTAGCAAACCCAAGGACACCTAGCTTGTCTCCTATGTACTGTAAGAATGTTATAATTCTGCATTTTATAGTCAGGTCTATGATCCATTTTGAGTTAATTTTTGTGAAAGGTACATGATTGGTGTCTAAGTTTGTGTTTGTGTGTGTGTGTGTGTGTGTGTATATATATATACACACACACACACACACACACACATCCACATATATATTTACTTTTATCCATTTACTTTTTGCATATAGATGCTCAATTCTACCAGCAACATTTGTTGAAAAGATTATACTTTCTACATTTTACTTACCCATATGCTGCAGTTTCATTTCACTCTCTTCTTGCTTATAAGGCACCCAATAAGATGTCTGCTGTAATTCATATTCTTGTTCCTCTATGGTAAGATACTTTCCCCATTTATCTTCCTTTCAAGATTTTGTCTTTGTCCACAGTTTTTTGCAATTTGAATTAGATATGCCTAAGCATATATATATATTTTGTGTGGTATTTAAACTGCTGGTGTTGCCTGAGCTTCCTTCATCTCTGGTTTGGTGTGTGTTATTAATATTAGAAAGTTAAGCAATTATTACTTCAAATATTTTTTTTCATCCCATTTTCTTTTCTCATATGGAATTCCAACTATACTTTGACTATGCAATTTGAAATTGCCCCTTGATTCTTGAATGTTATGTTTTTTTTTTTTTTTTTTATCTTTTTCACTCTTTATTTTCTTTGCATTTCAGTTTGGGAAGTTTCTATTGACATATCTTCAAGTTTACTATTTCAGTTCTTGGTCATACCCAGTCTAAGGATATATCTGTCAGGCATTCTCTGTTTCTATTACAGTGTGTTTGATTTCTAGCATCTCTTCTTGATCATGCTTAGGTCATCCCATCTCTGTTTACACTGCCCATCTGTTCTTGCATAGTGTCTACCTTTTCCATTAAAGCTCTCAACATATTAATCATGGTCTTTTAAAATTCCCTGTCTGAATACTCTGATATATGTGGCATATCTGAGTCTGGTTCTTATGACTGCTTTGTCTCTTCAGATTGTGTTTTCTTCTTGCCTTTTGACATGACTTGTAATATTTTTGTTGAAAGCCAGGCATACTGCATCAGGTATTAGGAACTGAGTTAATAAGCCTTCAGCATGAAGATTTGTTAATTCAACTAGGAACTGGGCTATTTTAAATGCTTGCTGTGGCTGTAGGTGACAGAGGCTTCAGTGTCCCATAGAGTCCTTGTGTTTGTCTCTTTTCTTCAGTTGAGTTTTTCCTAATTACTCCTTCTTAGAGAGAGTCTGCATATTGTAGTTCTTTCATCTGTGATGCTCTGTTATTATACTGGAGACTTGCTGATGGAGTGAAAAATTGTACAGAGGGGAAATATTCTGTAACCTTATGATTAGATCTGTGTTTTAGCTGCCTATCTCACCTGCCCATTTTTATTCATGCATTTACTTCTTGTTCTTCAAATTAAATAATTTCTATTGATATATCATGAATTTCATTGATACTTTTCTCCTAATATCTCAAATTTATTGTCTCCACAGTACCTACATCATTATTTTCTGTGTTGTGCATTCCTTTATTTTATATTTGATGATTTCTATTTGATAAGTCATTGTGACCATAAATTTTCTTTCTAAGTCCAACATCTGGACCCCCTCAGAGAAATTCTCAATTGACTAATTTTGTTCCTGTTTCTTTGAATGTCTCATAGATATATTTCTTAAAAATTGGATACTGTAGGTAATAATGTCATAATTCTGGATTCTTGTCTCACCCTGGGATCTACCCATATCCACCCTGGAAATCATTGTTGTTGATTTTTTTACCTGATTAATAACTTCCCTGGATATATTCTATAAAGTCTGTCTGTCTAGCAGTGTGCAGCCACCAATGTCTCTGCTGAGTTTTTGTTGTTTAATTCTTATTTTTATTTTAAATTTTAATTTAATTTTTGGGTCATGTTATATCAGCATAGCTTAGTCATCAATCAATGATTCTTTAGTGGATTTGTTCAAATACCTTGAGCCAACAAGACTTACATGATTTGCTGGTGGATCTGTGTGTACGTTGGAGAGCACATTCAAACCAGGCTGTTAAAAAGTCTGTCCTAAGTTATTTTCCCCTGAACCTTTCAGACTGCCAGAGTTATGTGGGAGCTTAGAAAGCTTATAAGCTTATAAAGGCTCCATATGCCTTATTGATTATATCTCCCTGCTAAATTTCTGGCTAGCCTGCTGATCTGTTTCTTGCCCCAGTCAGGATCACAACTAAGACTGTACCATTTGTTTTCCACTAAGATGGCTGTTGTTTCCAATGACCACCATGGACATGAGTTTTTCTGTGCTCTGTTCCAGTCAGTTTCTTCCAGCAGCAAAGCTACTGAGCTCACAGGTCAACGCTCCCAAAAATCCCTGTGCTAATGGATCAAGGGTGAGATGGGAACATTTCTAGACAAGAAGGACACAGAGTTCCACTGCTCTTACTCAAGGTTGGATAGTTTTTCTTGAATGATTGCTTATTAATTTTTGTATACATTTGGTTAATGTCCAGAGTCCTGAAATGAATTTTGCCCAATATGATCATTGACTTTGTGGCAGAGGATTTGCCGAGCTCCTGACTATACCATTCCGGAAGACTTGACTCCATTAATAGTTAAGCTTTATTAAAATTAGTTATCCTTCCCATTTACTACATTGACAAGGTTCTAGTAAATAAGTTTTCATGTGTGCCTTTATAATTTTCAAAGATTAAGGAAAACTTATTTGTTGGCTTATTCTATTTGCATTTGTGGCTAAAACAAAAACCTATATTCAGCCAAATTTGAAACCTTTTCTAAGTGCCGCTTAAAGTTTTCTTTTCACCTTCCCCCACCCCAGTTTTTAAAAAGACCAATTGAAACATAATAGAAATTCTGAGAAGATTTGTTATAATCTTTTCTTGCCCAGTTTTGCAGTCCAAGTAAAGCTATTTTAAATTCCTTTTACATTTCTGAATGGAGATGAACTGATTAAGAAAATCCATGAAGAGAGCCACACTGCTGGCTTAAGTGCATGATGGAAGCCTGCATGTGCAGAGCCTTACAGAGATGCTCACATCCTCCAGTTTCAATTGGGAGCCGTGTCTGTGCCTAGAAGGATGATCTCTTTTAAAAGGCCCATCGTAAGTTAGGGACACACCATGGATCAGAGCATATTGTGAAATTTTTGAATGATAATCCTCTGTGTTTCTATTCAAGATAATAAATACAGAGTTTAAGTTACTTAGATATACTTTTGAAATCAAGTTCTGAAGGAGATACTTATGCTAAAATGCATACTTTTGTTAATTCAATTGAAACATTTGAAAAAGCATGCATTCACTCTACCGAAAAGATGCTGTAGTATCATACAATATGCTTGAAAGAAGTAAAAAATAATTTCCTTATGAACCTTATTAAGAGTTTCAAAACTTCAGATATCATCTATTTATATATAACTTCATAGCTGAGTTCAGCTGCTAGAAGAAATAAATTCCCAGGATAGAACAGAGAATATTTTCTTACAGGCAGGCCTAAGCACTCAACTGAAACAAATGTTTGTAACATTGTCTTTCTGTGTCTGAATCATCAGTTCAGACTTTAAAAATGGTCATTACTTAAGCATTGTTAATAAGGTGGCTTGGGTTTCTAACTAAATTTTTTTTCTAAAATTATTTGCAATTACATCCCTCTAAAATAATAGAATGTTTAAATTCACTACTAGATAGTCTTTAGGTAAAATAAAATTATCATGTCTATATCCAAAACTTCTCTAGGAGCTAGTTCTTTAGAAGGTTTTTCACCTGAAAATCTTGCTAACAATTATTTTATCAAATCCAGTTTATAAATGGTGGAAATTCCAAAGATATTTTACTGGAATCACTTATAGGATGTGGCCTAAAATCTCAACACTGATGTATAACCAATATTTTGGTTGCTTTAGTTTTTTATTGGCTAATTTCTGCCTCTTGGAAAGTGGTAGAGTATATTTTATTTTGCTTTTTAAAATAAACTAAATGCTAAACCATATGATTGTCTAAGGGGAAAAGTATGTAGATAATCAAATTGTACATTTGCATCTATACTTAATTCCTCTGTTTTTTTTTTTTCTGGGTACTAATTTATTCCCACACATGTCAATTTCAGTAAATAGAATTCATCTGATGAACTTGACAGAATCATCTTCCCCAGTAGTTAAGGGGACGTGATGGAATTTTTGAGAGTGTAGGGTTAAATGGTGCACTTGAAAGGGTATTAAACCATTCAAAACCAATTAAATGCTTATTTAATACTATCAGATATATAGGGCACAGTGCTCAATATTTGAGATGGAGAAATAAATGAAATAAGAAACCTGGCTACAAGTATGTCAAGGTGTGGAAAACAAAGAAACAAAAAACAAACAACCTAAAAAAAAGCAGACCTGTTTTTACATTGTGGTGTATGATACAGTTCTGTATGTACCCTGATAAAAGCAAGCCCAGGATACAAGGGGAAGCAGTGCCTGTTTTGGTATCTCAGAGGAAGAGCCCCTAGGGATAACCACATAAAGCCCGTTAGGAAGGGACAAGTGGTGCAGGCAGTGAAAAATATGTGTGCAAATACAAAAAAACTATTCCAAACTTTGGGAAAAGTGCAAGTGGTTCCTCTTAGCTGGGGGAGATAGAAGTTGGGGTTTGAGGGAAGATGAGTCCAGAAAGACAGATAGAACCTGGCCGTGGAGGTTCTGTTACCATGTTCAAGGTGTCTGGCCATCACCATCAAGATGATATAGAGTGTTAATAAAGGATTCTTAAGCAAGAGGGTAATGTGATGACATTTGCTTTTTAGAGTGACATGGTGGGGGGGTGTGAAACAATAACGGGCAGGGACACTAGAGACACAGTAGGGTGACATCTGAGCAGACATGGCAAAAAGTGTGTGATCTACACCAAGGGAGTGCTGATGGGTATCCAGGTGGGAGATGGAATCCAGAGGTGCTCTTGATTAGAACTTCCATGTTGGTGGTTATGTTAGTAAGATGAGGAAGACAGAGTGGTCAACAATGATGTTCATGTTCACATTTCTGTGTCACCAACTGGCTAGAAAGTCACCAAGATGGCACATATAGTGGCAGAAACAAGAGGAGGTTTGTGGGGTGTGTGGTGGCAAAGTGAGAGGTAGGAGGGAGTAGCTGATGACATGTCCAGCCGTGGAAATATTGAGTTTGGGGAGGTGCTGGCACCTCTCCAAACTCAATATTTAGAAAACGGGGGCCAGATTTAGAAAAAGAGAGCCAGAACTCATGATAGTATTTAAATGAATGTTACTTTTATGATTCAACAGAGAATACAGGTTAAAGTTAAACACAGCTGAATACAGTGAGAAAAGTATTTAACCCAGAACAGCAGAAAAAACAATATTCGTCATAGGCTATCTCCAGTATTGATCCCATTGTCTCTGCCTCCTGGTATCCATGGCCTTGTATAATGCCCTCCCCATGTATAAAATTGCTTCTAACCAATAGAAGATAACAGGGTTGTGGGGATGTCATATCTCTGATTAAGTAACAAAATACAGTTACTATCTTCTTGCTAGCAGAATAGCCCTATTGCCTTCTTGGATTGCTTTCAGTCCAAAAGCCACTGAGAAACTGAATTCTACCAATAGCTATTCCAGCTTCGAATCAGCTTCCTCCCCAGTTCAGCCTTTGGGTGAGACCTCAGGTTCAACCAACACCTTGCTTGCAACCATGTGAGAATCTCTGAAAGAGAGGACTCAGTTAAGTCATGCCCAGATTCCTGACCCACAACATGTAAGATAATACAGGTGTGCTGCTAAGTTTTGTTATGCATCAATAGATAACCAATGCAATATTTAAGGCAACATTAGAAAATAATATGTGCAATATTTTTTTTAAAGAATAGCCAGAAAAATAAGAACAGAAACAAGAGAACATACTCTTTGCAACATGATAGAAGAAGAAAGTTCAAGAGGAATGGTATAGGTGTAACAGTGGAGAAAAGCCAAGTGAATGAGAAGTGAAAGTTCAACAAGGAGATATTTAATTTAACAAGAAGAATGTTTTTACCTCCTTTCAAGTTTCAAGGGAACGGTGGTCTTAGTTAAAGGAAAAACAAGATTGTGGTGAAATAAAGAATAGGAAGAGGCCAGGATACGGAAATAGAGAGGTAGAGAAATGAGTGAGAGCTACGATTGGATGGTTAATTAAGGTTGAGGGAGTGGATATTTTGGAAATTTCAAGTTGGGAATGACGCAAGTGGGCATATTTAGTCAGGGGTATTGCCAGAAATAATGTGAGTGAGAAAACATTAATTATTTAAAAATCACACTTTTTGGAGCTGACCCAGTGGTTTGAATGAAAGGAAAGTCATGCAAAGTTCTCTGGAAGAATGAGCCATGGAAGTCCCAAGTAGTGACACATGTCACTCCTCAGGGTGTGCCTTCTGGGAACCCCCTCCACCTGTGTAGTGTTCAAGGTCAGTCACCCTGATTCCTGCAGCACAATTCATGCTGGGGCTGGGCTGGACCCCTGAGCGAGTCACATTGTGGGCCCTGAAAGGACAGGTTGGCACCATTCTGTATGGATCTGCTTTTTATATGTTGCTTTTCTACCCCTTGACTCTTCTTGGTCACTCTTAGAAACGGTTGTTTGATGTGTTACACTTTTATTTATTTATTTTTTGGCTGCCCTCATGTCTTTAGGTTGGACTGAAAAACTATGATTGTCAGGAAAAAAATTATTTTTCATGAAATGCATACAATTTAAACATGGTTACCATTAAATATTAGAATTTCAAAAATGCGTGTGCTTTTAATCTATGTTTGTGATAACACTGGTCTTGTTGTTTTTAGTGTTTTCCCAGAATAGTTATAAAATTAAAAAAAAAAACCTGAGGGCATTATAATTTACTGGATTAATTCTGCTTTGCATGCATCACTTTTCAGATAGAAGTGTACATTTATTTATACAGCTAACAACCCATCTTTCTTGAAATTTGAGGGGATCCTGGGTATGTGTGACTCACGGGCCTGTGGTTCTTTGACATCAAGTTTATTTTCCTCAACCCAGAGTGTGATATTCTAACACTTAATTTCAGAATGCAGCTTAAATCACAGATGCCATAATATGTCAAATGATCCCACACTTGCAGGGGGAAAACAGTAAGTAATGAAAAAGCTATGATTGCTTTTCTGTCCTTCCAAATGACAGTTATCACTTCAATGACCTGCTCCAGGGTACCGGTCTAAACCTGACACACTAAGGGATAACGTCATCTAACAGGGTAGTTACAAAAATCAATACAAAACCCATTTCAAAGATACCCTGTGTAAGAATCCTGGTGTAATGTTCATTTATTGAATAGGCCTGGGGAAAAAAAAAAACACAACAACTTTTCTGATATATATGCCTTACCTCTCAAGCAAAGGAATTCTGTAGGTAAGCAATAATTGTATTTTTCAATCTATTACTTAGACTTGCCATGGCTCAGGCTGGAATCTAATATATGGGAGACGGCTATAGCTCAATTATGTAGCCTCCACAGCGTCCTAGTGTATTCAAAGAGTAAAGAACAGAACAGGGCAGCTCTCTGTGCTTCTCTGGATGAATGAGAGTGTGTACATGAAAGTGTGTGTGTGTGTGTGTGTGTGTGTGTGTAAGTAAACTCTCTTTATAAGCTTGTTTTGTTGCCTTTTTGACTACAAAGGAATTTGAATATTTAAATAGTTATATTTAACCAGGGCGTGTAATTTCCTTGGATTCCTTGCCCTTACCTGCTTATCACATGGGAAGCAAATGCACTCCTTTTGAATAAACAGATACACAATTGCAAGAAGAGGCACTGGCTTATTGGGAGTGTCCTCTTAAACGCTGGAGGCTGAAAGCCAACTGGCATCATGGTGCCCCCCCCATGCATATCTGCATGCCAACAACTGTGACAGAGCACTGGGCTTGCTAAATCTTGGGCTCAGCCAGCGTGGCAGTTATTATGAACAAAAGCTCAAGAAGGCATGTAGTGAGATGTAGTGAGTGTGCCCTACACAACTTGCAAGGAAATATTTGGTAAAAAGATTTTAGCTCAAATTAGCGCTACTCCTGGGAAATGCTAATGAAACCTGTTAAATCAACCCATGCACCAGAAGTCCAATCATCTTAACCTTCACACTTTATGACCATCACACTATTTCATTACCTGGACATTTTGACTCTAAATGAGGAGCCATCATGACATTGTTCAAATCACAGAATATTAACACAAACATTTTATGGTGAGAGTCATACATTTTCAACTTCTCTATGTTAATTTCATAGGACTAATATTCATTGACAATACTGCTTATGAAACCTGGTAATGAATTGGATTTTAATTATTCTCTGCTCCTCTGTAATTTTCCAAACAAGTATTTATGAAATGACCTAGAAAGTCTTATTATAACAGCTCATACTTGCCTGTTCAACAAGTTCTAAAATTTGGAAGATATTTTGGCTGCTGTCCAAACACTTATATGCTTGTTTGGACCAAGGGTCACATTCAAATGCCGCCTGTTCCTCTAATCAATCATTATCAGGATGTATATCATGAAGTCTCTACTCTAGGAATGCACAGCTATGAATATTTATGCTTGCACTGAATATCAGAAAATGAGAGCATGATCTTACTTTTGTGTAAAAGCCAATTTTCTACTACCACTTAATTTGAAATATTAATAAAATTATTTTTAAAGCTTCAGAATGCTTTCTTCATTTCCTGAAGT
This sequence comes from Globicephala melas, assembly GCF_963455315.2. Lineage (NCBI taxonomy): Eukaryota > Metazoa > Chordata > Mammalia > Artiodactyla > Delphinidae > Globicephala > Globicephala melas. The sequence continues at coordinate 3,280,631 of NC_083316.1, read as the reverse complement.
TGACTTTTGATACTGTTATTCTTTTAATGTCTATACTTGAGAGACCAATTACACAGATCTGTCCCCAGGTCACTTCACTACGATCTTGGGCAAATTACCCAACACTCTTTACCTCAGTTTTCTCTCTTGTAAAATGGGAGTAAAAACAGTACTTAATCGACAGAGATGGCATGAGCCTTGAATGAGTTAGCATTAAGATCAGTATGCCCAGTAGTTTTATGTTTCAGGTATTTCATCTAACCTATTTTGAGTTGATCTTTATTTATGATGTGAGACAAAGGTCTAATTTCATTTTTATGTATATGGATATCCAGTTTGCTCAACACCATTTATTGAATAGACTATTCTTTCCCCATTGTGGATTCTTGGAACACTTGTCAAAGATGAAGTGATTGTAAATGTGTGAATTTATTTCTGGAGTCTATTATGTTCCATTGGTCTACACATCTGTTTTTATGCTAGTATCATACAAAGTTACAATATGAAATCAGAAAGGGTGATGCCTCTAGCTTTATTCATCTTGCTCAAGATTGCTTTAGCTATTTGAAGTCTTTTGTGATTCCATACATATTTTAGAATTATTTTTTCTACTTCTGTAAAGAATGGCATTGGGATTTTTGAGATGGACTGCATTTACCCTATAGACCACTTTGGTTAGTACAGATACTTTAACAATATTAATTCTTCCATTCCATGGGCATGGGATGTGTTTCCACTTATCTGTGTTTTTTTTTTAATTTCCTTCATCAATGTTTTATAATTTTCAGTACACAGATCTTTGACCTATTTGATTAAGGCCATTCCAAATTATTGTATTATTTTTGTTGCTATTGTAAAGGAAATTAGGAGAGAAGCTTCTTGCCATTGGTTTGGGTAATGAGTTTTTGGATATGACAGCAAAATCACTGGCAATAAAAAGAAAAATAGACAAGCAGAATGACATAAAACTAAAAAGCTTCTACATAACCAAGGAAACAAAGAGTGAAAATGCAGCCTACAGAATGGGGGAAAATATTTGCAAACCCTCTCTATATATATTTAAGGAGTTAATATCCAAAATGTATAAGGAACTCAACCATTTAATAGAAGAAAGAAAACAAATAACCAATTAAAAATGGGCTAAGGACCCAAACAGACATTTGAACATCTTTTCATGTATCTATTGGCTTTTTGTATTTCTCAAAGGAAGACATACAAAAAGCCAATAGATACATGAAAAGATGTTCAACATAACTAATCATAGGGGAAATACAACTCAAAACCACAATGAGACATCACCTCATACATGTTAGAGTGGCCATTACTAAAAAGACAAAAGATGACAAGTGTTGGTGGGGATATGGAGAAAAGGGAACTTTGTATACCATTGGTGGAAATGTAAATATGACCATTACAGAAAACTGTATGAGGAAAACAGCAAACCCACTTCAGGTTATATATTCAAAGGAAATTAAATGAGTGAGTACCCCCATGCCTATTGAAACATTATTTAAAATAGCCAAGATACAGAATCTACCTCAATAACCCTAAATGGATGAATGGAAAAGGAGGATTTAGGGTAGAGAGATGATTGACAGATAGATAGATATAAATAGATGGATATTATTAAACCTTTACAAAAAGAAGGGAATTCTGCCATTTGCAATAACATGGATGAACCAGGAGGACATCATGCTGAATAAAATACACCAGAAAGACAAATACTACCTGACCTCACTAATATGTGGAATCTAAAATAGTTGAATTCATAGAACCGGAGAGCAGGACAGTTATTATTAGGGGTGGAAGTTGGGGAAACTGGGGAGATGTAAGTCAAAGGATACAAAGTTTCAGTTATTAGATGAATAAATTCTGGTGATCTAATGTACAGCATGGTGACTATAGTTTACTATAAGAGATTATCATAAATAATGTATGGTATACTTGACATGTCCTAAGAAAGAGAAGATCTTAAGTGTTCTTAAAAACATACTCACACTAAAAAGGAAACTATGAGATGATGGATGTATTAATTGGCTTGATTGTGGTGATCTTTTCACAATGTATTGAATACTTTTAATCAATATCATATATCAATATATAAATAAAGCAAAAAAGAAATTTTGCAAAGAAAAAAGATCAGTACCTCTATATTTTTTTAGAGTATTATATTCTTGGAATTTTTGAATTTTATTTTATTTATATTTTTGTACAGCAGGTTCTTATTAGTTATTTATTTTATACATATTAGTGTATACATGTCAATCTCCAACTCCCAGTTAATCGCACCACCACCACCACCATGCCCCTTTCCCACCTTGGTGTCCATACGTTTGTTCTCTACATCTGTGTCTCTACTTCTGCTCTGCAAACTGGTTCATCTGTACCATTTTTCTAGGTTCCACATAAGTGCATTAATATATGATATTTGTTTTTCTCTTTCTGACATACTTCACTCTGTATGACAACCTCTAGATCCATCCACCTCTACAAATGACCCAATTTCGTTCTTTTTTGGCTAAGTAATATTTCATTGTATATATGTATCACATCATCTTTATCCATTCATCTGTCGATGGGCATTTAGGTTGCTTCCATGACCTGGCTATTGTAAATAGTGCTGCAATAAACATTGGGGTGCATGTGTCTTTTTGAATTATGTTTTTCTCTGGGTATATGCCCAGTAGTAGGATTTCTGGGTCATAAAGTAATTCTATTTTTAGTTTTTTAAGGAATCTCCATACTGTTCTCCATAGTGGCTGTATCAATTTACATTCCGACCAACAGTGCAAGAGGTTTCCCTTTTCTCCATACCCTCTCCAGAATTTGTTGTTTGTAGATTTTCTGATGATGCCCATTCAAACTGGTGTGAGGTGATACCTCATTGTACTTTTGATGTTCATTTCTCTAATAATTAGTGATGTTGAGTAGCTTTTCATGTACTTTTTGGTCATCTGTATGTCTTCTCTGGAGAAATGTCTATTTATGTCTTTGGCCCATTTTTTGATTGGGTTTTTTTTTTTTTTTTTTTAATATTGAGCTGCATGAGCTGTTTATATATTTTGGAGATTAATCCATTGTCCGCTGATTTGTTTGCAAATATTTTCTCCCATTCTGAGTGTTGTCTTTTCATCTTTTTGTAATTTCCTTTGCTTTGCAAAAGTTTTTTAAGTTTCATTAGGTCCCATTTGTTTATTTTTGTTTTTATTTCCATTACTCTAGGGGGTGGATCAAAAAAGATCTTGCTGTGATTTATGCCAGAGAGTGTTCTTCCTATGTTTTCCCCTAAGAGTTTTATAGTGTCCAGTCTTACATTTAGATCTCTAATCCATTTTGAGTTTATTTTTCTGTATGGTGTTAGGGAGTATTTTAATTTCATTATTTTACATGTAGCTGTCCAATTTTCCCAGCACCACTTATTGAAGAGACTGCCTTTTCTCCATTGTATATCCTTGCCTCCTTTGTCATAGATTAGTTGGCCATAGGTGCGTGGGTTTATCTCTGGGATTTCTGTCCTGTTTCCTTGATCTATATTTCTGATATTTGTGCCAGTACCATATTGTCTTGATTACTGTAGCTTTGTAGTATAGTCTGAAGTCAGGGATTCTGATTCCTCCAGCTTCGTTTTTGTCCCTCAAAATTGTTTTGGCTATTTGCGTTTTTTTGTGTCTCCATACAAATTTCAAGATGTTTTGTTCTTGTTCTGTTAAAAATGCCATTGGCAATTTGATAGTGATTGCATTGAATCTGTAGATTGCTTTGGGTAGTATAGTCATTTTCACAATATTGATTCTTCCCATCCAAGAACATGGTATATCTCTCCATCTGTTTGTATCATCTTTAATTTCTTTCATCAGTGTCTTATAGTTTTCTACATACAGGTCTTTTGTCTCCCTAGGTAGGTTTATTCCTAGGTATTTTCTTCTTTTTGTTGCAATGGTGAATGGGAGTGTTTCCTTAATGTTTCCTTCAGATTTTTCATCATTAGTGTATAGGAATGCAAGATATTTCTGTGCATTAATTTTGTATCCTGTAACTTTACCAAATTCATTGATTAGCTCTAGTAGTTTTCTGGTGGCATCTTTAGGATTCTCTATGTATAGTATCATGCCATCTACAAACAGTGACAGGTTTACCTCTTCTTCTCCAATTTGTATTCCTTTTATTTCTTTTTCTTCTCTGATTGAAATTGCTAGGACTTCCAAAACTATGTTGAATAATAGTGGTGAGAGTGGGCATCCTTGTCTTGTTCCTGATCTTAGTGGAAATGCTTTTAGTTTTTCACCATTAAGAATGATGTTTGCTGGGGGTTTGTCATATATGACCTTTATTATATTGAGGTAGGTTCCCTCTATGCCCACTTTCTGGAGAGTTTTTATCATAAATGGGTGTTGAATTTTGTCAAAAGTTTTTACTGGATCTTTTGAGATGATCATATGGTTTTTATTCTTCTATTTGTTAAATGGTGTATCACATTTATTGATGTGCTTTTACTGAAGAATCCTTGCATCCCTGGGATAAATCGCACTTGATCATGGTGTATGATCCTTTCAATGTGTTGTTGAATTCTGTTGTTGGATTCTGTTTGCTAGTATTTTGTTGACGATTTTTGCATCTATATTCTTCAGTGATATTGGTCTGTAATTTCCTTTATTTGTAGTATCATTTTCTGGTTTTGGTATCAGGGTGATGGGGGCCTCATAAAATGAGTTTTGGAGTCTTCCTCTGCAATATTTTGTAAGAGTTTGAGAAGGGCGGGTGTTAGCCTTTATCTAAATGTTTGATAGAATTTGCCTGTGAAGCCATCTGGTCATGGACTTTTGTTTGTTGGAAGATTTTTTTTTTCTTTTTGTGGTATGCGGGCCTCTCACTGTTGTGGCATCTCCCATTGTGGAGCACAGGATCTGGATGCACAGGGTCAGTGGCCATAACTCACAGGCCTAGCCACTCCATGTCATGTGGGATCTTCCATGTCCGGGGCACGAACCCATGTCCCCTGCATCAGCAGGCGGATTCTCAAACACTGCACCACCAGGGAAGCCCCTGTTTGTTGGAAGATTTTTAATCACAGTTTCAATTTCATTACTTGTGATTGGTCTGTTCTTATTTTCTATTTCTTCCTGTTTCACACTTGGAAGTTTTTACCTTTCTAAGAATTTGTCCATTTCTTCAAGGTTGTCCATTTTATTGGCATAGAGTTGCTTGTAATAGTCTCTTAAGATGCTTTGTATTTCTGTGGTGTCTTTTGTAATTTCTCCTTTTTCATTTCTAATTTTATTGATTTGAGTCCTCTCCCTTTTCTTCTTGATGAGTCTGGCTAATGGTTTATCAATTTTCTTTATCTTCTCAAAGAACCATCTTTTAGTTTTATTGATCTTTGTTAGTTTTTTGTTTGTTTGTTTCTATTTCATCTATTTCTGCTCTGATCTTTATGATTCCTTTCCTTCTACTAACTTTGGGTTTTGTTTGTTCTTCTTTCTCTAGTTCCTTTAGGTGTAAGGTTAGATTGTTTATTTGAGATTTTTCTTGTTTCTTGAGGTAGGATTGTATTGCTATAAAGTTCCCTCTTAGAACTGCTTTTGCTGCATCCCATAGGTTTTGGATCATCATGTTTTCATTGTCATTTGTCTCTAGGTATTTTTTGATTTCCTCTTTGATTTCTTCAGTGATCACTTGGTTATTTAGTAACATTTTGTTTAGCCTCCATGTGTTTGTGTTTTTTATGGGTTTTTCCCTTTAATTGATTTTTAATCTCATAGTGTTGTGGTCAGAAAAGATGCTTGATATGATTTCAATTTTCTTAAATTTACTGAGGCTTGGTTTGTGACCCAAGATGTCCTATCCTGGAGAAAGTTCCATGTGCACTTGAGAAGAAAGTGTAATCTGCTGTTTTTGGATGGAATGTCCTATAAATATCAATTAAATCTCTCTGGTCTATTGTGTCACTTAAAGCTTGTGTTTACTTATTAATTTTCATTTTGGATGATCTGTCCATTGGTGTAAGTGAGATGTTAAAGATCCACACTATATTTGTATTAATGTTGATTTCCTCTTTTATAGCTGTTAGCAGTTGCCTTATATATAGATGTGCTCCTATGTTGAGTGCATATATATTTATAATTTTTATATCTTCTTCTTAGATTGATCCCTTGATCATTATGTAGTGTTCTTCCTTGTCCCTTGTAACATTCTTTATTTTAAAGTCTATTTAATCTGATATGGGTATTGCTACTCCAGCTTTCTTTTGATTTCCATTTGTTTGGAATATCATTTTCCATCCCCTCACTTTCAGTCTGTATGTGTCCCTAGGTCTGAAGCTGGTCCCTTGTATACATCACATATATTGGTCTTATTTTTGGATCCATTCAGCGAGACTTTGTCTTTTGTTTGGAACATTTAATGCATTTTCATTTAAGGTAATTATCAATATGTATGCTCCTATTACCATTTTTTAAATTGTTTTGGGTTCGTTTTTGTAGGTTCTTTACTTCTCTTATGTTTCCCACTTAGAGAAGTTCCTTTAACATTTGTTGTAGAGCTGGTTTGGTGGTGCTGAATTCTATTAGCTTTTGCTTGTCTGTAAAGCTTTTGATTTCTCTGTTGAATCTGAATGAAATCCTTGCCGGGTAGAGTAATTTTGGTTGTAGGTTCTTCCCTTTCATCACTCTAAATATATCATGCCACTCCCTTCTAGCCTGTAGAGTTTATGCTGAGAAATCAGCTGTTAATCTTATGGGAGTTCCCTTTTATGTTATTTGTCATTTTTCTCTTGCTGCTTTCAATAATTTTTCTTTGTCTTTATTTTTTGTCAGTTTGATTACTATATGTCTTGGCATGTTTCTCCTTGGATTTATCCTTCCTGGGACTCTCTGCTCTTCCTGGGCTTGGGTGGCTATTTCCTTTCCCATGTTAGGGAATTTTAGACTATCGTGTCTTCAAATATTTTCTCGGGTCCTTTCTCTCTCTCTCTTCTCCTTCTGGGACCCCTATAATGCAAATGTTGTTGTGTTTAATGTTTTCCCAGAGGTCTCCTAGGCTGTCTTCATTTCTTTTTAGTCTTTTTTCTTTATTCTGTTCCACTTCAGTGAATTCCACCATTCTGTCTTCCAGGTCACTTATCCATTCTTCTGCCTCAGTTATTCTGCTACTGATTCCTTCTAGTGTATTTTTCATTTCAGTTATTGTATTGTTCATCTCTGTTTGTTTTTTCTTTAATTCTTCTAGGTCTTTGTTAAACATTTCTTGCATCTTCTCAATCTTTGCGTTCGTTCTTTTTCCAATGTCCTGGATCATCTTCACTATCATTATTTTGAATTCTTTTTCAGAAAGGTTGCCTATATCCACTTCATTTACTTGTTTTTCTGTGGTTTTATCTTTTTCCTTCATCTGTTACATAGTCCTCTGCCTTTTCATCTTGTTTATCTTTCTGTGAATGTGTTTTTTGTTCCACAGGCTGCAGGATTGTAGTTCTTCTTGCTTCTGCTGTCTGCCCTCTTGTCAGGGTATTATATTTTTTCCAAGTCTGAAACTGCCAACTGCTAGTGTTGAGGGTCTCCTGCAGAGGCAGGAGGTGGCTGTGGCTCACTATGGGGACAAGGACACTGGCAGTAGAAGTTCCAGGAAGTACTCCTTGGCATGAGCCCTCCCAGAGTCCATCATTAGTCCTACCAAAGAAGCTCAAGATCAGTATCTCTTACAGCATAGGAAATTACTATCTCGGAGAAAGTGTTGTGTATTTTTATCTTAAGGGATTTCTCTTTTTCAAGTTCCAGTTACCTGAACTTCATGCTGTGGACTCAGATGCTGGTATATGGGTTGGGGCCCTAAACTTCAAAGTCCCATTCAGGAGACAAGATGAGAAAGGGTTAGGGTCAGCAACAAAATGTGGAGTCAGTTTTCTTCCTCCTGGACTGTGTTAGTTAGTTCCATAGGCTGCCCCAAATAGTGCTGCAGTCCTGGCCCAGTTGTTTATAACCGCCATGTTACTGCCTTTTTGCCTCCAGAAGATGGGTGATAAGGTCCTTAGTTACTGTATAGTGAATAAGTGTACCTGTATATTTAGAGTTTTGCACTGCTCATATCATTATAATGATAACTGCTTGATAAAACAATTTAAAGAGAATGCATAGCTCAAGATTGCTGTAGAATGTGACCTAACCCTCTTACATTTAGAATCTTCTAAATGGTTATGTATTTTGCCTTTAAAGCTACATGTAATATGTTCTGGGGTCATTTGTTTTTACAATACAGAATTATCTTTGGAAATGGAAGCAAAAAAAGCAATCTGTGTTGCATTGCAATGTTCACCCTATCATATGGGATGAACAATCAAAGCAAATGAACATTTTATGATGTTGCAAACCCTTTGGTATTAGAAGTATGTGGATAAGGTATGAAAATGCTGCCAACTTGTTTGAAAACCCAGATGACACTATCTCTGGAGTATAGCTAGAATTGTAAAAAAGGAAGGCACACACTGGTTTACTATGATTGATTTATTGTTTATTGTGTTTTAATAGGGGAAAGGGGAAAATCTAAATCTACTGGAAAGCAATGAACTAATGTGAACCCTCCCTAAGGTAATACACTCACATCAAAGAATTTAAGGAAGCAATCAACTCAATTTTTACATTAAGAGTTAAAATAGCCAACATTCATTCATTAATGTTTATGAGCAATAAGATAATTGGTTAATTGTTTTCTTAAATATTTTACTAAAACAGTGGGAGTTTGTTGAGTTAAAAATTGTTTTCCTCCTTAAGAATAGTAAGTATTCAAAATGATGTTTATTAACTGTAATATTTATACCTTTTGTGACAATTTTGTTCCTTGAAAGAACTGCTGGTTTTAAAACCAACCTATTATGTTTTTAAAAACCATAGTGAAGAAAGTTAAATAAATGAAGGATTTGTGCTTTGCAGTGTCTGCCTGGTCCAAAATGCCAACTCTGGTCACTTCCCCTTCAGATCATTAGAAACTAGGTATACCTTACACAGCAGTAGGATTCCATTGGAGAAAGACAAAAAATTATCTTCCATGTAATGATTTGTGCTACTATCTACCTAACAATTCAAACATAACATGCTTTAATTTGAGAGTATTTAAAAAGTTAAATATGCATGCTATAAATGCAGTAAAGGATGCTTATAGAACTTCTGTGAATGTAGCATGGTATTAAAATAGACCTATCCCAGCAGTATGCATAGGGATTGGATACCTAACCACCATGTAACTTACATAATTTTCAGATACCTGGTGTCCAGGTGCTTCCTTGAAACTGGGTGTCCTCTCCCATACCTGGAGTAAATTTTGTATTTCTTAGGTGATCCATGACTGTTTTATACCCCATGTAGTTATTGGTTTTGAAACAGAAAAAATAGAGATATTTCAAAGGCTCCTGCTCAGTTAGCTTGGGCACTTCTCACACACAGACAGTTGCTGTGTCAATGGGGCTTGGGGATTAAGATACTTGGCCAACAGTTGAGTTTTGGAAAATCCACAGAGGGACACCTGTGTGACTCCTTTGCTAAGTAAGATTGTAATATTAAGAGCCCTACCCCATCTCTGACTACTGGAGATTGCATGAAAATAAGGAAAATTATCTTTTACTTGCCTTTCACTTACTGAGAGAATTATGGGGAAAATGCATGAACAAGAATGCCTTCTGACTTAAGGCACCAAAAAAAAAAAAAAAAAAGAAAGATTGTCATTTTCAAGATTTATCTTGTGTCTCTATAGCTAAAAATGATCAACAGGAAGCTTTTTCCCCTTAATATGAAGCTAAGATGTACTGTTTGTAATGATCAACCTTGGTCCTTGGGAAATGTGAACATGTGTACAAACTCCCCAGTCAAAGATCTTTATATTTGAACTTAGATGATCAAGAAAGAGGAAGAACAGTTGCTGAGTTTCTATTTCATATTGTACTGTACTTCAAAATTCAAACCTCAATTGGAATCCTCTCCTTATAGCTTACTCTGTTTTTTTTAATCCCCCCCACCTTGAATAACTCAGATTGTAGGAAAAGCAATGCTATCTTCTTCTTCATCTCAGTAAATGGTACCACCACCCACTCAGTTGCTGAAGCTGATATTCTGAGAATCATCTTTAATTCTACTCTTTACTTCTCCCTCCTCTAGTCCAGTTAGACCCACTGGTACAATACATTATTGAGTATGTATTTATCCAATAGTCAATGAAAGAATTAGTTCCTATGGAACTTCAACAGGAGAGCTAGACCAAAAGATTGCAGTTTAAGACCAAGCTTCCTCCCTAAAGGAATATGAAAAATTATGCTGTGGAAGTTTAAACAAAGGAGACCGTGGACAAGAAGAGTCAAGACTGGAGACCAGGCTCTGTCCAGTGTGGGGCATAAACACAGTCATATCTATAGACAGTTTTAAATTCCAGAAACCCAGTAAATAGACTACAGTAATTCCCACCAGTTACCTCAGGCCTTTAGCACATTCTCATGACCCATGAGTTCTTATAGGTGAGGAATTAAGGGAGATGTTTAGAGACAGGGTGTCCTGCCAAATTCCCTTCCTCTGTGTCATGAGGATGGACAAACAGGACATAGAGGAGAATGTTGCCAAGAGCTCCTGGTGTGCACAGACAGCTGTAAGTGTTAAGGAGTGCATGCTCTGTGCACAATGGCCAGAGTCATGATTCCAGAGCAGAGCTGAGACAGCACCCTGACAACACACACACAGACACACACACACACACACGCATGCACACACACACAGAGTGTTATGGAGTGCATGCCTTGTGCAAAGTGGCCAGCAGATTTTGTCATTACCAATGTTTAAGAGAGATCAATCAATATTTGTATTTGACAGTTGACTATAAACTACAGCACATGATAAGTGGCTGAAGGATAGATATTTTTTCCTATTGTTGTCAAAATTATGACCATTTCCTCCTGCTGCCTTGGAATGCACAATTATCATGTTCCTTCCAAGTCAAAGAAGGACTTGGAAAGAAGAACCTGTAAAGAGAGACACTTCTGGCCCAAGAGTAGCTTCACCCAGACAGCACCTGGAGCAGTGCTGGTGACTACTCTGATCATTCTTGTAAATTTCTGTAATTTGAATTTTGATGTCACTCAGAAATTTTACTTCTGGTCCTTGGAAATAGCTTATAAATATTCAAGGTGGGTGGTGGACTTTGGCTCTTGCTTGAACTTAACATTACAATTGCCATCTGAGCTTAATTTTTGATCCACTTGAATGAAGGATAATAAGACTGGATCACCCTTGGTGGAAAACTCTTGAAATGAACAAATTCTCAAGGTGGGTAAGCACCTATCCTGGGGCAACAGTGGCTGCTCCACAGTCAAGGCTTGGTGCATCCCAGCCAAAGCAGGCCCTGTGCACTTTGGTTCCTCCATCTCAATAATCACGTTGAAAGTATTTTGATCTTCCATGTGATTCATTTCCCTTGGAATAAGTCTCAAATTGTCACTTAGTATTATTTAATTATGACTTATAGTGAATCAAATTTAGGAAATGAAAGGTCTCCCGGACACTATTTGTTATAGGTTCTATTTATTTGTGAAGTTTTCATCAATGATTCCATCTGTTACTCTGGGAAGGAAAAACAAACAAACAAAAAGAATGACTGTGGTCTCTAAAACCAAAGATTACAGGGGAAAAAATGTACTTCACTCTTGCAGCTTTACTATTTATTTACTTTCAGAAAGTATTTTAAAGTACAGGGAATTGATTTCCATTTGCAAGGAAACACCATATTGGAAAAAATATATATATGTATAGATAAATATTTAAAATTTTAAAATGTATATTTAATTAATATATATATTAATTAAATACATGTTGATAAAATATATTTATATATTAATTATGTAATATTTATATATTTACATTATTTAATATATTTAAATTAAATATATATACACATATATATTAAATGTTTTTTGCTTTATGATTGATACTACATGTGTAAATATATTTGAGTAGTAAAATACCTTCAAGTAAGAAAACAGGACTAATATTATCCATGTCAGAATCACACAATTATAAAAGACTTCTAAGTACGTCATTAGGTTTGGGGCAACGTGATTTGACCTATAGCTCAATTCAAGATAAAAAGATCTATATACCAAGGGATGCTAAAAGAGAGACTTACAGTGAAATCATAATCTATAATATTTTCAAACTAGGAAGAGACATATACAAAAAATATGAATGAGGCACATGATACAAATACAACTCACTTTGATTAATTAACATTATTATATTAATATTACAGAAAACATACACACAGCAATGATCCCAAAACAGGGCCAAAACCATCATTTGTTAGCATATAGTTTAAGACAATGTGAGAGCTCCATATTTCTTACCAGATCCCACTGGGAGACTTCAGTCCACAGAATGATCCTAATTGAATTTTCCCTGACTAAATGGAGTTGCCCTGATGTGAACTTACTTTGAACATGATGACAGGAGGCGACGTCTCAGAGCATCAGTTCTCTGAGACCTTGGGCCCTCCTTCTATTACCTCCATTACCTAAACAAATAACCTTGGATAAATCAATTTATATTAATCCAACCTTGTGGTCTACAACTCCCTACTCTCCTTCAGAATGTCTCAATCAAGATTCAAATGGATTTGCTTCAATATTTAGCTACCAAAGAACTAATCTCCTTACTTAAACCTCAAGTCCATTGAACGTTATCTTCTTTTCAAATTTAAAAGAAAGGAGTTAGGAATATAATTGGAAAAGAACAGAGATCATATGGAATTATAAGCTCTTTATATTATAAACAATAGAATTAAAAATGTCTTCAAGATATACAAAAAAATAAACCAAAGCAGTAAGATTACAGTCTAACGTTGTCATGGACATTCTTTCTCTCTAATGAAAGAGTCGTCTTTATAGGTAATTTTCTTGCATTTCCTGATGCTCAAAGCTGAGCATTTGAACAAGTCATTAGACTCTGGACATGTGGTTGATTAGAGTATTGTTCAGAAATGTTCACACTTTGTACCCCTTCCAACTTCCATGTCCCATTTATATTGAGCTTTGCTGTGTTTTGTGTTGGTTTGACACAAAGGATTAGCATGGTGAGTATTATTAATATGGCAGATGCTTCTGTCCTTGGTTTGGTGCCATGTGACTCAAGCCAGTGGGATGTTACTAGAAGCAATGCAAGCAAGTGCCATTTTTCATAAGAAAAGTATACCCTGGATATTTACTACCCCTTCAGCCTGTGCCCAGGAAGAACATATCTGGAGCAGACCTGAGCCAAACCTGAAGGAAAATACAGAAGATCCAACAGCTGCACCCAACCTCCACCAACGATGGTCAAACACATGGATGTGAAAGAATGATTACTGTTTAAGCCAATGAGTTTGGGGGAGGTGTGGTTACAGGGACATAGCTACCTAATTGGGGGTCATGCTATGTACCAATGACAAACCCCATTTTCTTGATGCTACTAGGTCTCAACTGTGTATTTTTCTCAGTTACACACCCTCGTGTGTTTATGCCCACACTCATCATGTGTGGTGATTAGCAGGAAGAGACTCTGAATTAGGAATTCTGAATGATAAGTCTGAAAAAACAATTTAACTTCCTGGAAAGAAACAAATTTAAGAGAAATATTTGAACCCATTAAAACCCCCAAGCCTGACTTAATCACCTTTTTGTTAGGTGTTGACTAAAGAAATAAAGTTCCTATAGTATAGACAGATAATACTTATTCTTTCCAGGGAGTTCCCAGGACAGGACTTGGCATATTAAATCTTCATGGTCCTTAGTCGGGGACAGATAGTTTCTTAGATGGGGATGGTCAGGTCTTGATTTACCTATTCCTTTGGTAGGGAAGTTCTCTATCATCATGGCATACAGTGCTACATACATACATTTATTCAAAAGTCAGTGAGCTCATACTTAGGTAGACAAAAATGGTGAGCAAGTCATAGGCCTTCTTTTCAAAGAATTTTAACAGTCTAGTAGAGATGATGTGGACAGAGAGACAATGAACTATAATTCGAATGAGAAATATATACCACAGCAATAAGACAGTAATGAAAATAAAACCATTGCTGAAGGCTTACTCTGTAACAGGCACCTTCTTAAATATTTTATATATTTGATGTCACTCAATTGTTATAAGAACTGTCTAAATTAGACATTATTATATGCAATTACAGGTGAGACAATAAAAACATATATAGTTTAAGAAGCTGCCTAATGCCACCAGATGGTAAGTGAATTGGAACCAAGATCTGTCTGCTTTCACCTCTATTTTATTCTACCACTGATATTTTCTTATAGGAAATTTTGGAACTGAGAAGGAATCAAGATTATACCCAGTGGGGTGAGCTCAAGCAAAACTTTATAGCCTATTGTCCCTGAAGCTGATTCCAAGAGACTGGCCTAAATTTTGGCAAAAAGAGGCAGAAAGAGAAAGAAATTAATCATGCTTTGAAAGGAAAAACAAAGCAATGGAAATGGATTGGGGAAAGAAGAAGATTTGATTACCTAGGTGGGAGGCGTCCAAAGTAAGTTTTGACTTTTTTTTTTTTCATACTCTTCCCTTGGGCTGGTCCTGACATTTCTATGTGCAGAATGTGCCACACACTGGGTGTCACTAGCTCAGTGGTTCTTTTCAGGTCTAATGTTTTACATTTTCTTTGCAATATTTGCAGTTGTGTGTGTGTGTGTGTGTGTGTGTGTGTGTGTGTGTGTGTGTGCGTGCATGCATCTGTATTCCTGTCATTGTCTATTAAAATTATTTTCTTGTTATACTTTGTTTAGTAATATTTTATCTACAGTGACACTAATAAGGAAATTCATTGGGAATACGGAATTTTTTTCCAAGCCTATAGATATGTGGCATATATACTCTATCGTTTGCTCCCTCAATGATTATTGTTCATGTTTTATTAGTCATTACGTGTAAACCATGTTAGAATGTGGCTCCCAATGGATAAAGTTCATATTGGTAACTTTCAAGACTTTGTGTGCACAGTCCCCACATTTTTATTATATACTGATTTCTGTGATCAAAATGCTATAGCAGAGAGTGAGGAATCATGTGTCTTCGTTCTGTGACAGGCAAGAAAGAAGAGCCTGTTTTTGTAGCAATATTGTTCCACACTTTATAACGACCCCCTCTCTCTTATCTTTATAATAAATTTCCCAAACAAATTAAAACAAGGAGTTGGCTACTGCCTGGAATGATCCTGAGTCCGAGGTTCAACCAAGGGATGAGGAGTGCCCACCAGGACATGGGGTGGGCTGGGTCAGGCCACCCTGTGTCACCTGAGAGATAGTAGGTGGTGGGGCTGGACTCAGGCTAGATCAGATAGTGCAGTCATGGAACGCAGTGATGGAGGCACCCCTGGCCATCTGGAGGGAGACTGAGTGTTTCCTGCCATGCTCAGAGGCCAGGCAGGACTTTGGACAATAGAAAGAATAAGGGATGTGTGAAAAGGCTCTCGAGTTGGTTGAATGAAAAGAAGAAAAAAAAAAAAAACAGATAAGCAGAGTTGTCGCCATCAGGTTGAGACTGATCCAGAAGCAGCCAAGGACTCAGGATCAGAATGGAGTCAGATTGGGAAGTGACACAGAAGCCAAAGGGGGGCTGCCTCTACCTCGAACAGAGCATTTGCTTGGGAGTGGACAGATGGCCAGTGGCCAGTCCAATGCAGATGCCCCGTACCACCCAGAGCAGGACCCCAGCAGGGCACACTGGTGAAATTTTTAAAAACAATGAGCAGTTGCTTTTCCCAGGTTTTAATTTTAGGTGGATAACACAAACAAATTCTGATAGCAGTGCTATCAAATCCACAGCTAACACCTGTCTTACCATCTCTATTTCAAATGGAAATTGAATGATATCAGTAGCCGGAGGATTAACTTATTGGGCATAATCACAAAACGAACTGCACATCTAAGAGGAGAAGGACTTCCTGCATCTCTTCAGAATAAGAATACTCTTGAATTGAACTCTCCTGCATATTAATACAGAGGGTGCATAACTGAATATACACGCTTCCTTTCTTCAGAGATGCTCACAGCACTTCACAGAAATTCTAGTTCCCTTTATCCCCTCAATAAACCTTCTAAGTAGGCAAATTAGATTACTTTTGAGGCACTCCAGGATTTTTGCATATGTGATCGCTTTATCCTCTCAACATCTCTGGAGTCAGAATGCTGGTAATGCAAGGAGGCTCTATTTTCCTTCTTTGACAGAGATGGGATTTGAGGAGAGGAGATGCTTGTGAATTCCTGCACTCTGCACATTAATCAGAGGGGAAATCAGAATTAGAAAAGAGATTTCTGACTACAAGTTCAGGCCAAAGAGACTGTCATCAAGATCATTTCAATTTAAGTTAATTTGTAAAAAAATCACTGTGAAATACTGAGACTGTGCTCAATATTGGATAATAGTCTAACAGCATGAATGTAGTGAACAAAATCTGCTTTATTCTCTAATAATATTTGACATGTTCTTGAGTTTTCATGGGTTTTTTGTTGTTGTTTGTTTGTTTTTGCGATATATGGGGCTCTTACTGTTGTGGCCTCTCCCGTTGCAGAGCACAGGCTCCGGACGCGCAGGCTCAGCAGCCACGGCTCACGGGCCCAGCCTCTCCGCGGCAGGTGGGATCTTCCCAGACTGGGGCACGAACCCGTGTCCCCTGCATCGGCAGGCGGACTCTCAACCACTGCGCTACCAGGGAAGCCCTTGAGTTTTCACGTTTTAATCACAGGTTTTGGATTAATTGTTCTTTTATTATAACAGAGTCATACAAAATAATCCTTCATATGTAATATCTAGAAAGTTTTCCTGATGGTATAATAATTTAAAAAATAGGGAAATAAAAAAAAATATCTGTAATTTTAGTTCAAGAAAAATCCTAATTTCCCCCATTTTCTTCCTTGATTGTTAGATAACAAAACTTAACAGTTTATAGGCATCATATATGACATATGACTTTTCACACTTATTCTTCAACTTGAAAGGAAGGCTTTGTTTTTCTTTTGCGTTTTCCTTCAGTCCTGTTTTCCAGGCACATCTTCCTGCTTGCACACATTGATGGATTATAGCCTTTCCCTTTTCCCTCACCACCAAAAAGTCTGCCCCTTTCCTTCAGGGAATTCTGTCCTTGCATTCGGTGGGTCCCCTCCAGCCTGGGAGGACTGTTTACATTTGGGGCACCAGTGGACCATGTCGACCCCCTCTGTTGCAGGCTTCTTTGGGGAACAGAGGGTATTTGAGTAACACGGACCACAAGCTGGGGCGCTTAAAACAACATGAATGTATTTTCACTCTTCTAGAGGCCAGAAGTCTGCAGTCAAGGATTGCTGGCTGGAACCTTCTGGTGGCTCCAAGGGAGGAACTGTTCCACGCATCTATCTCTGCCCCCATCTCTGCCCCCACCAGCACAGGCAGCCGTCCCTGTGTGTCTGTCTTCACACGTCCTTCTTAAAAGGACATGAGTCTTCAAATCTGGGGCCCACCCTAAACCATTATGACCTCATTCTAACCTGATTCCATCTGCAAAGACCATACTTTCAACTAAGGTCAAATGCACAGGCACCAGAAGATAGAACTTTAACATACCTGTTTGTGAGGCACCCTTCAGTCCACAGCAGAAAGAATGAGAAAAAGCAAAAGCTCATTTGCAGAGGAAAGTGACCTGATGACTCCACAAAATTAAGGGGTTCTAAGACTAAAGAAAACAAGCTACATGCTTTCAAAGCAACCTCAAGAGGCAAAGCAGGCGTCTGTCATACGTGAACAAAACAGAGGCTTAAGAAGGAAAAGCAGACAGAGAGGTGGGCTCTGGGAGGGGGAGATGTAAGCACAATTGTCTCCAAAAGCAAGGTTGTCCTGACTCATGTGCCCATGAAATTTGGGGAAACCACCTAATCTGGGATCAAACATGGCCCCAGAAATGAAAGTTAAAGTTCTTATCTCTCAACTGTCACTCGTTTATTTTATTTTTTAATAAATAAATGGTTTGGGGCTCCAGCAAAATGAAGATTTTGAAAACTGATGTTCAGCCTTCGTGACACAATGGTTATCTTTAACTTCTATCCCCAAAAGAGGTTCCATTGGGTCTAACCTAGACAGTGCTTCAGAATGATGGAGAACAGAGTTACCGCACTTTCAACAAATGTTGACAATCCTGTCTCTTAACCTTAAGCAGAAACCTGGGGAGAAATGCTCACAGCCATGGGGCACCTTGTCTTTTCCCTACGTTGCTTGAAATCCTGTCATAGCTATCATTGGATGACAATATTGTAATGGACACCTCAGCAATTTATGCCAATGCCTTAGTTTTTCTTTCTGCCTTAGTTTAAATTGCTTTATATTATTTTTCATTAAACTGTAAAATTTAAAACAAATATATCCCACTAATGTTATAATAATTTTGCATGCACCTGGATACTTTACTGGAGAGTTCTTTGTATAACCCACTACCTATTGATGCAATAATCTATTTATTTATTTCATGAATCTATTATTTCAGTGGCAATAATAGCTTCATATCTTAGCTGTTTTCACAAATTTTTTTATGTGAAATATTTAGTAAAGTTGTTATATTTTTACATTCCTGTTTCTACCCTTCCAATTTGAACAGGTTTCTTTTATTCTTTCTTTCTTTCTTTCTTTCTTTCTTTCTTTCTTTCTTTCTTTCTTTCTTTCTTCCTTCCTTTCTTTCTTTCTTTCTTTCTTTCTTTCTTTCTTTCTTTCTTTCCCTTCCTTCCTTCCTTCGTTCCTTCTTTCCTTTCTTTCTTTCCTTCCTTCCTTCCTTCCTTTCTTCTTTCTTTCTTTCTTTCTTTCTTTCTTTTTCTTTCTTTCTTTCTTTCCCTTCCCTCCTTCCTTCCTTCCTTCCTTCCTTTCTTCCTTTCTTTCTTTCTTTCTTTCTTTCTTTCTTTCTTTCTTTCTTTCTTTCTTTCTTTCTTTCTTTCTTTCTTTCTTTCTTTCTTTCTTTCTTTCTTTCTTTCTTTCTTTCTTTCTTTCTTTCTTTCTTTCTTTCTTTCCTTTATTTTTCTCATAGAACTGGAGTTCTACTCCTTGGCAAGAAACTCAGTGATCAGAACCCAGTAATCAAAAAATCGGACAGGGTATAATTTTTAATGACAAATCATGTTAAATGTGTTCCCAATTTTCCTTCCAGGTTTTTGCTGAATACATAACCTTTACATGAACTTACCTCATTAATCTTATGGGGAAAACATAGCTACTTCATATGTGGGATTAAGGAAAAAAAATATTAGAGTTCTTCGCCACTCTGGTGTGCTTAACTCTCAAGAAATGTAAGAGTACAGGTGGTACATGTCAGATTCCATTATTGTTATTTCTGGACATAACTTCCTAGAAGTTATTTCTTCACCCAATTTCTTTGTGCTATGCAATGGGACAGCCAACGCTGCAGTAACTCAGCCCCAAATGTGGCCAGCAGTTGCCTCCTTAACTGTCATTTCTCCTCTAAGTGGTTTGGGTGCGCAAGAGGAGACAGAAGAAACTAACTTTGCTGCGAAATGAATGTGTGATCATTGGTTCAATGGAGACTTTCATCTTTTGATTGTAAAGCAGACAGATATCAACATAAATTATGTTTTAATATCTACAAACAATTCTTTATTTCCTGGGAGCTTTCTTGGGAAATGTTCCATCAACATTTTCCTTGTTAATAGCATCTCACAGTGATACTGGGACTGGTTCAAAGTCAAGCATATTCCATGGAGGGGATGCTGCCCTCTAATCCTCAGCAGGTACCCCAGATACTCCTAGCATCCTATTTAATGGATGCAAAACCACATACAAAATTATCACAAATGGTTGTATTCTTCTAATTTCCCAAATTGGCAAGTACATTTGGCACATTAGTGATAAGAGATGCTAGGAATTTAAACTACAAAGCTATGAACCTCAACAAAATGATACAAGAGGAGAAAGGGAAAGCCTTGTATATCATCTTCCCATTTAGAATAAGCAGATTCTGCTCATGATCTTATCTGACAAGACTGTACCACTGTTAAGTAAATTTTAAGAACCTCTATTTAGGGGTCCTTGTACTAATAAACAAATATATGTTCAAATTGAATAAAAATATGATGGTTGCAAAAATTGACAAGAACATCTGGAAAAGGTTTTTGTTCTCTCTTAAAGGCACATGGATTCAATCTTAGCAGGCAGGTGAAGCTTGAGAGAATCAAAAGGATGTAAAGAAATTAAAGGCAGCCCCACTGGATTGTTTTCCCTGAAAATGTTTAGACTGAACACAAAATCTGTGAGGGCAGAGACCACATCTTGCTTATTTTGCAATTCGTTGTGCCTGGCCTCGGATGACACTCAGGTGCAACTTACCTATGAGTGTTTAATCGATGAAATACACAAGTATGCAAGTTTTCAGACGACTGCAAATAATGAGAAGTCCTCAGTCTTCATCTGTTCCTTTCTTCAACAAATGCTCATTGTGCATCTACTGTGTGACTGGTCACTACTCTTGCCACTAAATATAACACAATGAAGAAAAATGACAAAAAAAAGAAAAGAAAAGAAAAGAAAACAAGCCCAAACAAAACCAAACAAACAAAACCCCCTTCCCCCATGGAGCTTATCTTCTAGAGGAAAGACAGAAAATAAGCACAATAAATCAGCAAAACACGTCATACATTAGACAGTGCTAAGAATTATAAGAAAATTCAGCAGAAATGAGGCTAGGGAAATCTGAAAAGAGAATGCACAATTTTATACAGGCTGGAAAGAAAAGCTGGGATGAGAAGATGCCATCTGAGCAATTATTCGAAGGTAGAGAAAGAGAGTCACTTGGAAATGAGCCTTTTGAGCAGAGGGAGTGATGCCCCCCAAGGCGCCAGCCTGGGGCCCCGAGATGGGTCCAAGGGTGTGTACGGAGGCAGATGTGTCTGCTGCAGAGCCTGTAGGTCTGAAGTGACAGTGGTGAGACGGGAGAGGTAGAAGGAAGGTCACATCCGCCCTGGATATTTGCTACTTCACCCTCCTCAGAGTCCAAAACAGAACCCTCCACCCTCCTCCCCAAAATCCGTGGCACCTACAACCTTTCTCTTGTCAATCTGCCACAAAGTCGCCTTTCTAGTGGCCCACACCAAACCAATGGGCAGTATCTTCCTTTTTCTCACGTCGCACATCTAAATCCTGCAGAAATTCTGTTGCCTTGACTTTCAAAGTACCTCCAGAGCTGGACCACCCTTGAGCCCTCAGGGCTCCCACGCTGGCCCCAGCAATCATCCCCTACAGCTGCTGTAACTCCTGCCTCCACTCTGGACACCACCTCTTCCCTCCCTGTTCTTTGGAGCCTGTTCTCTGAGAGCTGTCCTTGTCAAGGTCAGTGAGGTCGCGTCAGGTCTCTGCTCACAGCAACAGGCCCCTGTCTCCCTGGGAGGGAGGGCAAAGTCCCTGAAGACCTGTAGGCCCTGTGTGATTCTTCACCTGTGTCAATCAAGGCCCCAGCAGGACACAGGGACACACTCAGATTAGACTGATTTAAGGAGGGTTTACCCTGAGGACTCTTTACAGAAAGTGTGAGCAGGTGAGAAGGAACACCCAGCAGCTGGGGGGTGTGTGGGGCCTGGAGGGACACTGATACCCACCCGCCCGGTGTCCCCCGGCCCCGCACACACACCTCGACCTGGGAGGAGGGCAGGGCAGCAAGGGGGTGGAGGGGCTGCCTTGATAGAGGCCTCGGCCTTCAGAAAAGAGGCAGGCAGGGGACAGTGGCCTCACAGGGCATGAACTGAGAGACAGGAACCCGGAAAGAAGCAGATGGCAGGGCCAAAGTGACGGACGTGGCCTGTGGGGCAACAAGCAGGGTGACGAGGGTGGGTCCCCAGGACACTCCCCCGTCTGCAGCAGCTGCGCTAATTTCCATGATTGGTCAGATGCCCGCCTACAGGCCTTTGCACTGGCTGTTCCTTGGCCTGAACTCACTTCCTCCTGAGGTCCTCAGGGCCATGTGGTTGTCCAGCGCCACCTTCTGAACAAGGATACTTCAGCCGCTTTCCTTCAAGTTCAAAACTGCCCTCCTCACCCTGTCAGCCCAGCGCCTCCGTCCCAACCTTCCTTAATGTGTCCACCTTTGCTTCTTTCCAGATTTCTTCTCAAGCCCTGAAAAGATCCTCTAAAACGTATTTACAGACGATGGAGGTTGTTCATTGTCAGCCTCCCCTGCTGGGATGTTCCCCACGGACTCCATCAGAAACACTGAGGACCACGGGATGACGGGGGCAGCTAGACTCTTCCTGGGCCCACAAGGAAGGGCCCACAGTTCATCCTCAGCTGTCTTGGTGGTAAGCCAAAGTCCCAGGTGGAATCAGGAAGCAGATAGCTCAGATAGTATAATATTTGGAAGGCAGTCATTTTTCACATACCTGGATATTTGGGGAAGTTATTAACAGTAAAATTTCAGTGGAATACACATCCACCAAAAGCTACAACAAATTTTAGTCTTAAAATTACAAGGATAAAAATAATCGAAGGGAATATTGTAACAGGCAGGACAATGTGAATATGTTAGCTTACAAAGCAAAAGGGACTTTGCAGATGAGCTGTGATGACAGATACTGAGATGGGAAGATTCTTCCGCCTATAGTCCATGTAATCACAATATAGTCACCAATTACCATATTGATCACAATTAGTCAGTAATACAATTCTTATACAATACATATTATGCAATATATGATGATGACAGTATAAGCACCAAGGTCTTTATAAGAGAGGAGCAGGAGGGTCAGAATGAGAGGGGATGTGATGATCTGGTGGAGTATGGGGTGACCCGGGGCCATGAACCAAGGGATCCAAGGGCCTTGAGAAGCTGAAAAAGGCAGGACACAGATTCTACCCTGGAGCCTCCAAAGGGAATGCAGCCCTGCAGGCATCCTGGTTTTAGCCCAGTTGTTAACTCAGGTTCATGTGCTGGACACAGGGTGAGGCCAAACAGACTGAAACGTAGGAGTTTGGAGCAGAGAAAGGTTTATTGCAAGGCCATGCAAGGAAATGAGGTGGCTTATGCCCTAAAATGCCTCGTGCTCCCTGAAGGGTTTTGGCAAAGCATTTTTAAAAGCCAGTTGAAGGTGAGGGGGTTTCAGGGTAGGTGATCCAATTGTGCACAATTCTCTGATGGGCTGATGGTGAGGGAACAGGGTGGTGTCACAGGGGTTCACGTTATCAGTCCTTAGGCTCCAGGAGGCCTGGGCTATGTGCTCAAGGTCATCAAGTTGCTAACATCTTCCATTTGCTGGGTGTTTTTCACATCTGCCAAACAACTCAGGAAATTTGCATCAATTACTATTATCTGGGTACTTCAGAGAGGAGCTAAAGAAGCAAATATGGACGAAGGCCTGTCCTGGGAAGGCGCCCATGGCGTCCTGCTCAGTTACAATGAGGCCCATTTTGGACTTCTTTTTTTTTTTTTTTTTTAACTGATATTTTTTTTTATTGATGTATAGTTGATTTACAATGTTGTGTTAGTGTCAGGTGTATAGAATGAGTTATACATACCTATTCTTTTTCGGATTGTTTTCCCTTATAGGTAATTACAAGATATTGAGTATAGCTCCCTGTGCCGTACAGTAGGTTCTTGTTGATAATCTATTTTATATATAGTAGTGTGTATATGTTGATCCCAAACTACTAATTTATCCCACCCCCCGCTTCCCCTTTGGTAACCATAAGTTTATTTTCTATGTCTGTGAGTCTGCTTCTGTTTTGTAAATAAGTTCATTTGTTTCATTTTTTAGATTCCACATATAAGTGATATCATGTGATGTTTGTCTTTCTCTGCCTGACTTACTTCACTTAGTATGATAATCTCTAGGTCCATCAATATTGCTGCAAATGGCATTATTTCATTCTTTTTTTGTGGCTGAGCAATATTCCATTGTATATATGTACCACATCTTCTTTAACCATTCATCTGTTGATGGACATTTAGGTTGCTTCCATGTCTTGGCTATTGTAAATAGTGCTTCAATGCACATTGGGGTGCATATATCCTTTCAAATTATTGTTTTTTTCCTCTGGAAATATGACCAGGAGTGGGATTGCAAGATCATATGGTAACTCTAGTTTTTTTTTAAGGAAGCTCCATACTGTTCTCCATAGTGGCTGTACCAATTTACCTTCCCACCAACAGTGTAGGCGGGTTCAGTTTTCTCCACACCCTCTCCAGCATTTATTATTTATAGACTTTTTGACGATGGCCCTTTTGACTGGCATTATGTGACACCTCACTGTAGTTCTGATTTGCATTTCTCTAATAATTAGTGACATTGATCATTTTTCATGTGGCCGTTGGCCATCCGTGTGTCTTCTTTGGAGAAATGGACTTCTGACCTACAAAACCATAAGATTATGTGTGTTCTCCTTTCAGTCACTGAGTTTGTGGTGCTGAATTACAGCCAGTTCAGGAGGCTAGGAGAGCTCTGATGACCTGGAGCGACCTCCCTGGTATCAGAGCACGTGTTTCTGAGTCGGGCTCCTCCAGCATCCAATTCTGCCCCAATTTGGCCAAATTGAGCCATTGTTTGAAAACATAAAAGACTTAATAGCAATCATATTTAACCTTTGCAATTTTTGTGGAGATCACAGTGGGGAAATTGTTAAAAAATTTAAATACCTCTACTTATAATGCTGACTCTGAAGGAAATTTAAAGTACTTTTAAAATCTGATAATTTGAGAGTAATATGATTTGAATTTACCTCACTCTCTCCAAAGAGAAAGTCACCCACAGACACAAATGTAGGTGTTATAACCACCATCAATTATTTTGTTCAATTAGTGTCATCTACTCAGTGAGTGTGTGTGTGTTTACATGACACCATATAGAACTATTAATCAGTCGTAATCATTGCTATGAACATACAGCTATATTAATAGGTCTAATTTTAGAAATGAAGGTCATTAAACTGCCTGTACACTTTTTAAGGACCCATATACACATCTTAAATAATGGTTCTATTACATTTAATTCTAAATAATCACCTTATGATTATACTTTTCTTTTGATACTCACCACACTTTTAATCTGGGAAAGACCTGCCTGCCAGAGTTGATTTCTTAAGCAGAAATGCCCATTTTGCATTAACCTAAACTTACAAAATGATTTGATTCCTTCTGTTTTGACTTTTTTTTTTAACTTTTTAATTTTATATTGGAGTATAGTTGATTAAGAATGTTGTGTTACTTTCAGGTGTATGACAAAGTGATTCAGTTATACATATACATGTATCTATTCTTTTTTCAAATTGTTTTCCCAATTAGGTTGTTACAGAATGATGAGCAGAATAGATGACTCCATCCTGGAGAGTGTTTTCCTGCTGCCTTTGTACCGCATCCAGTGACAGCATTCTAGAAACAGCATCAGAATTAGATTCAAATGGACTTTCCTATTATTTATTCTTCACATCACAAATGTCTTTTCTCGTGGCCAAATGACTTGTATCAAAATAAGTTCTCTTTCCTTTGTCATTTCCTTCATTGCTTCACTCTGTGTCAGAAAGAATGGCCCGTTTGCAGTCAAACATGCCTGTATCCAAACCTACAGTTAAGAACAGGGTTCTAGAATCTTCTTCTCGGTCATGTGAGGATTTAGCTTCTGTTTTGAGATGTATTCATTCTTCAGAAAATGACCAAAACCTACAAATACGTCATTGAATTCAAAGCTGAGTTATGTCATTTAAACTTGATCCCTTCTGATAGCTAATAAAGCATTCTTTCAATTAACCCAACTAGATTTTTAAGTCACTGAAAAGTAGAGTATGGTGTAAAGCACATTCTTTGAGACGAGAAAAACACATCTCATCTGCAAACTCCTTGCCTCAGGGTTAGAGGGTGAGAGGGTTATAGTAGAAATCAGGCTCCGTGACATCTGTGCCAATGCCCACCTGCTCCAGTCTGCACACCTGGTGAAGAATTCACTTCTGGTTATGTGTTAGTCTCCACCTTTCACTCCTAAATGTAGATGAGGGTTTCTTCTTCATCTCCCCCTATACTCACCATTATGATGACCTCATCCTGACTTGTAGCTTAAAAAACATCTGTATATTGATGACACCTCCATTTATATCTGTTCAAAGCACCTTCCCATTTACCCCAAATGTCTAACCAGGTCCTCAAAATTAACAATGTATCTACTTAAATATTAGGCTAATTATCAACAAAGAGATTCAGCCCTGGTCTGCCCCAGAGTCAGAGGAGTAGAGCTCTCTGTGTGAGTTGATCAGTGGGTTCACTGCAGGGATGAAGAGGATATGAGTTTACATGGGGGATTTTGGGCTTCACCATCATCCCTCAAACACCACAAGAAACCTAAAAGCATGTGTGATTCCTATGAAAATAGATCTTTTTTTTTTCTTTTTCTTTCTTTTATTTTCTTTTCTTTTTCTATTTCTTTTTCTTTCTTTTTTTTTTTTTAAATTTGGTACTAGGATACTCTGATTTATCCATTTATTTAAAAGTTATTTTTTTGGTGCCCATGCCTTCCAGGCATGGTACCAGATATAATAGAGCTATAATAGCTTTGTTTTATAATAAGAGAAAAGCCATGATATAATACATTTTTTGTTATTGTTGTTTAACAGAACAGTATCCCAACTGAGAAAGTCGTATTTATTTATTTGCTTTTATTTTTATTTAAGATCCACATGAACTTATTTACAAAACAGAAATAGACTCACAGACATAGAAAAACAAACAAACAAACAAACGAAAAACATGGTTACCAAAGGGGAAAGGGGGAGGGAGGGATAAATTAGGAGTTTGGGATTCACAGGTACACACTACTATATATAAAATAGATAAACAACAAGGACCTACTGTATAGCACGGGGAACTCTACTCAATATTTTGTAATAAGGGAAAAGCATCTGAAAAAGAATACACACACACACACACACACACACAAATATATGTAACTGAATCACTGTGCTAGACACCTGAAACTAACATGACATTGTAAATTAACTATACTTCAATAAAATTTTAAAAAATAAAAAGAAAAGGAAAATACACCTTTAAGAAAAATCAACTGCCCTGTACACCTGTTCTTCTGATAAGGCTGCTACACACTGGTCCTTCTCATGAGGAGATTCTGACTCTCCACTTTAACCTTCCTTAGTCACAGTTGTAGGAGAGGTGAGTCTTCTCCAGATGCTAAGTGTTTATGAAGCCAAGGCCTTCTAATTCTGAAAATATCACACAGTCTACTATTTTCAAAAAACGTTAAAAATAGCTTTTGACTATAGAGATAAAGAGTTTATGGAAATAAGGGTTTTTAACCTTTGTACACTACGGGGGGAAAAGTGGAAAGAGAAAAACTGTTTAATTTATATTTGTACTTTAATATGTCAATCATAAACATCCGTATCATAGGCGGTAGTATCCCATGTGTATGTTTAATTCTAATGGTAATAACATGAACTAATTTTGCCAAAAGAGCTCTTTAATTATCTCTATTGGAGAAACTTCAGCAAAAGGCAAAGTTCAAATACCAAGCTAATATAGTGATTGAGAAAAGCTTCATGCCTAAAAACAGTGAAATAAATTTAGATTTATTATGGGTAATAATGGGTAATCACAATCATTCCAATGTATTCCATGATGGCATAACATTACATAAGGTACATTACATTTATTGTGAACATCTGGCATACTGTACACTATTCAGATAATTTTAATTAAACCAGCCTCCAAGCTCCCATATAAAGTGATGGTGGCTCCGAAGAGAACAGCCCAGAGTGTTCATGAATGACTCAGCCTTAGAGGCTGTCAACTTTGAGGTTAGTACCCGTTCCAAAACAGAACAGGGCCCTATGGTCTATGCCCCCCATGTCCTCAACCTGCCTTCTGTCTGTGGAAAAACTTTAGCCAAAGAATAAGTTTAATGAGAGAAGTGAGAAAATGCAGAAGCAAAGAAAAGCAGTCAAACAGAACAAAACTGTAATAGTTTAGTCAGTAAGCAAAGTCAAGCTCCTTCATTCCTCCTCAAGGGCTATAGATAATATTCTGAGCCACATCCTGTGAGCTGTCTTATAGATACTGAGACCCCCACCAGGTACACGAAGTTAACTACATGGTGACCAGACTGTAGCCATGACCTAAGCTGCCACAATTATGAAAATTGGCCTGACCCTGGAACTGAAGACTAACTGTACTTAAAACAATCAAGAGGATGCTGATCAGACCACTTCATGACCAATTTCAAGACGACTGTGAGAGGTGACAGTGCTGTTCCGGCATGTAGCCCCCTCCCTCCACCTATAAAAGCCCTCTTATGATTGCGGGGAGTCAGCTTTCGGAGGGGAATCCACCCTCCTCCCTCCACCAGGATGCCGGCATCCAAAACAAAGCAGGCTTTCCTTTCCACCAACCTTGTTCTCCATTGGGCTTTGAGTGATGAGCAGACAGATCCCACTTTCAATCAGAATTCCTTTTACACAAGAGGAACTTAGGATAATAGTTTGCTAAATGCCCCTAACTTCAGACCTGGTACAGTAAACTCTAATATAGGTAGCTCTTGGTCCAGCCACCTAAAAGTCAGTACATGACAGACATTCCATTCACTGAGTATGGCACCTTCAGGGATTTGTGTAGAGAAAACCAGGGGCTTCTAACCACTTTGTGTGGAGCTGTCCCTCTTCTTTCTCCCACTAGTGGGCTATTGTTCTAAGTCGCATGAACAGGCAGGGCGAGGATGCTCCTGCTGGCACTGTCTCCCAGCTTGCCTCTTTGTGAGTGAGGATGGAAGGTGTGGAAGGGATGTGAGAGAGAGGTTGGGCAGTCGGTACAGACTGAGATATTGCTGAGCAAAAAATATTTCCTGAATCCTACTACATGTCTGGTGCTCTTCAAGGTACTAGGAACACAGCAATGAGCAAAACAGACAAAAGCCCCTCCGTACTGGTGCTTACCCTGAAGTGGGGAGGAAGGCAATGTGTAAAATAAATGAGAACATGTGTTAATAACAAGGGCTAAGGAGAGCAAGAAAGTGGGAGAGAGGATGGGAACTGGAGAGAGTTGAAATAATACATGCAGGGGTTAGAAGATGACATCTGAGAACATTTTTCTTCAAAAGTAATATTACATGAAAACCAATATAAAGACAGAAATAGCAGAGGTGACCTGGTTGAAGCATTGGATGGAGCCCAGAACCTGACACCTTGGACTCCTAACACCCTCCAGATGCTATTCATGAAAAAACACAACAGGTAGATTTCTTTCCTTCAACACTTTTCTCTTCAGCTACATTTTCCCCAAAATATTTTGAAAACACAGACCTATTGTGTGAAATTCACAATGACATCCATCCAACTGGTAAAATAATAAGATTTTGAAAAGTTCAGGGGAAAATAAAAATATGATTTTATGGACAGAGACCACTGGTAACCCATGGTCATATAGCACAGTTTTTTAAATCTCCGGAGCATGGCTCACACCCTGAGGAAGACTGTCAGAGAGCCAAAGGTCAAAATGAAATGGACAGAATTTGTTGATTTTTCATCTGTTTAAAATTAATACAAAGAACTGGCTGAACTTATAAGCTAATAGAATTTCTCTTCAAACATAGAGGTGTCAAAATAAATTAAGAGGAACAAGTATATCCATTTTCAAAAGTTAGTAAATTGCAGGATTTTTTGAGTGATATTATTGTCATTGATTCACAGCAGATTTCTAGAACAATTGTTAGGTTGGTCATTTGTGGGCAGTTAGAAAACTGGCAGAAGTCACCAAAGACTGGAGAGGATTCCCGAGAAATGAGTCTTGTCCAAGGACCCCCACCTCTGTTTTCATGAGGTCCAGAGTATGGAACACCCAGTTCTGTGGACACAACTAAACTGACTTCTCCAAAACACGTGACACAGTTGTCCATGACACCATTTAGAAATGTATATGGAATAAGCCACATACTTAGAGTTCATTGGGAGAATTTGTTGCTCCTTACACAACTGTTCTCAAAAAATATTAATGGATCAAAATCGATACAGATGACTAGTGAATTGCTACTAGGCTCTGTTTTTGAAACAATCATATTCACATGATTATCCATGACTCAAAGGAATAGCTTAAAGATGTTTTTATTAAATGTGTGTCTAAGCAAATCCAGAAAGACCTGAAAACACAGCAGCTGATTCGAGCAGGAATTGTAACTTCTCCACAGGCTGGAACCCAGAATGAAGGGCAGATCGAATACCCCATAAATGTGGGGAACTCTTTTCTCACAGGCTTAGATGGAGACCATGACTTTGCTGGCGAATTAAGATCTTGAGGGGAGGAGGAATTGGGGGAGAGGACATTCTAAGTGGCACATTATCTTTAGACAGAAAGATTGTTTATGTTGAAGATGAGGTTGGAGAGGTGGATTGGACCAAAGAGGAAAGAAGTGAATTGAATGTCTCCGTATCACGTGACACTTAATCCAGAGGAGAGTAGCAATGGAGGTTGTGGCAAGGTGCAATCTGCATGCTCTTGCCTTATCCAGAAAAAGCTCAAGATCTTTCTCACAGAAAAAAAAAAAATCAGGTTCTGGTTGCTTTTGTATGTTAACCATCAAAGGGAAATTTAAAATAGCTGCACAAAGATGAAGGAATTATGTTGCCTGATGACATTGGTAGCAACGGTCATTGTTGCATCAGATAAGATGATCCTTTCCCTACACCATACAGACCCGGAGCTGGCCTCCTACATGAGCTCTGTAAGAGATAACCAGCTAAGGTTCCTGTGGACTTTCAGAATTCAAGCAGCTTCTGGGAAGGAAGGTCAAGAGGCAATTAGAGCAACCTGACACGTTTTTCATAGCTCTTATCCTTCTGTTTACCCACCTATTGTCCTGACAATAGACCACTACACAGGGCTGGATCCCTTCCAGTCTTAACAGCCAGCAGCCTGCATCCTTACCAGTGGAGATTTGAGATTATCTTTCTGTCTCAAGCAATGCAGCCTAAACCTCTAGCAGCAAGTGTCTCTTGGAAATCAAGACATTGACCTCAATGTGTCCTTTTGATGAAAATCCACTCTTTCTATGATTCCAGGGAGTCATGTTACTCCTTTTAAAAATAGCTCCTAGCCCTCCAGAGGCTCTGACTGTTATCTCCTTCTCAGACATCCTCCCTCCTCCAGCATTCACCGGTCCCCTGAAAGGCCAGTCTGACTCAGCTCCAGCGGCTGCCTCACCCCTCCTACAGGTCCTCCCTTTGCCCTTGAAATGAAAGACAAGGCAATAAGGATCTAGTCAGACCTCGTACAATGATCCCGCTGGCCGGAATCCAGAGCAGAGCAGAAGGACCACAAAGGCAATTCAGTTGGTAAGAAATGCTGATAGCTCTGAGCTGGTGTCCCCCTGTGGGGGATGGTAGGATGGAGAGGAAGCACCTGGGGATTCAGCGTTGCCTATTGATCCATCTGCGAGAAGGTGATGGAAGCCCAGCTTGCTTTTCTGGCATCAGCTGCTCCTAACCCTCTGATGTCCTAGAAATCCTGGAGGTGAATCTCAGAGGCCCTCATCTCATGACAAGTGGGGCAAAATCCTGCCTGTTACACAGGGGAGCTTACAGCTCCATTCTGTGTCAGGAGATGGTAAACAATTCTAAGACTAGTGGAATCTTCCTGTAAACAAATAAATTTTATAATGGTGCTTTAGGTCAAGTATTTCTAATTATTTATTTATTTATTTATTTGCGGTACGCAGGCCTCTCACTGTTGTGGCCTCTCCCGTTGCGGAGCACAGGCTCCGGACACGCAGGCTTAGCGGCCATGGTTCACGGGCCCAACTGCTCCGCGGCATGTGGGATCTTCCCGGACCGGGGCACGAACCTGCGTCTCCTGAATCGGCAGGCGGACTCTCAACCACTGTGCCACCAGGGAAGCCCGAGGATTTCTAACTTTTGCTTCTGGCAGCCTCTTTCTGCAGCACGGAATTGGGCTGCCCTGTGTTCCTATGTTGTATAAATTTTCTTTCATATTAATGATTATATTTGCACTCAGGAAAAAAAAAAAAAAGTGCAGTTACCCCAGTTTCAGAGAGTCAGGAAAACATATGTTCATATTAATAAAATTTTAAAACAAAAGCAAAGGGCTTCCCTGGTGGTGCAGTGGTTGAGAGTCCACCTGCTGATTCAGGGGATACGGGTTCGTGCCCCGGTCCGGGAAGATCCCACATGCCGCGGAGCGGCTGGGCCCATGAACCCTGGCTGCTGAGCCTGCTCATCCAGTCCAGAGCCTGTGCTCTGCAACGGGAGAGGCCACAACAGTGAGAGGCCCGCGTACCGCAAAACAAACAGAAACAAACAAAAAAACAAAAGCAAAATATGATAAAATTTATAATATCGAGTCTATTGTTTTAAAAATAATTTAGATACTTTTAAAAGGCAGTCAGAAATTTGGATGTTTTTTGGTGTTTTAATATTATCTTGAAGGCCTTAGTTTTTTTGTTTATGTACCAATAATTTGTCTACAAAATCCTGTAAAATAAAATTTTGATGCCATCAAAGTGTATATTTCCCTTACATGCCTTTCAGAAATGTCTCAAGGCTCATATTTCATATTTAAATAAAGAACTCTACTTTGGCCTTAGCTTTTACCCTACACACAAAGGGAGAAGCCAGAAACTCAGATTTATGAAAATTTTTTTTTTGATTTAGTATAGTTGATTTACAATATTGTGTTAGTGTCAGGTGTACAGCAAAGTGATTCGGTTATACATGTATGTATATATCTCTATATATTTTTTTATTCTTTTCCATTATAGTTTATATAAGATGCTGCATATAGTTCTCTGTGCTATACAGTAGGACCTTGTTGGTTACCTGTTTTATAGATGGTAGTATGTATCTGTTAATCCCATGCTCCCAGTTTATACCCCCTTTCCCCTTTGACAACCATGAGTAGATTTATGAGAACTTTGGATGAGAGCTTATAGAATTAAATTTTCTCAAAATCTTCAGGAGTGATTTCTGTGAGAACAGCCTGAAATAGCTGATGCTACTTTCATTATATATGAAGAGTACATACAATGGGTGTATAGCTGAGGCTGATTGTGTGGGGCTAGACTTAACCCTTGTATGCTAGATGGCCCGTCTCCACTTTTGCACTCTCTCTTCTTCCTGTGTGCAAGAGTCCACCCCCATATTTGGAGGAAAGTGCTGCTGACCCATCCTTCAAGGCTTCTCTTAAATCCCCCCTTCTAGGGCAAGCCTGTCATGTCCTTGGTATTTTCAGGAAGCCCTCCATCTTCACCTGCCCTCCAGTCAGCCACTGACATCACCATCTTCTAGACCTTGCTGTCCTCAGGTAAGGCATCAGTCCCCCCAACCCAAGCCTCCAGCCCTGCAGCCAATGCCCCCCCTCAACCCCTGACGCTGAGCCCTGCCACGACCAGCAAGCCCACCCTCACCTGCAGAGCATTTACTGTCTGATTCTATTTACAGTTTACAAGGCAAGCAGCACTGCTTAAATTCCCACACCCCTTTGCCTACAGACTTAGGTTTACTCAACCACATCTCCTCTCAGGGAAGGGAGTTCAGTGACTGGAGAAAACCCCACCTGGGCACCATGTGGAGAATGACCCCCTCCCTTAGCTCTGTGTCTTGTCCCTGACCAGGTCCCCCACCTTTTCCCCAGTGGCTCAGGAAATGAGCACTGCCTTGTCCGCTCCAAGACATGGTCTCCAACTCCTGCTCAGCTACACTGAAAATACTGTGCACAGGGAGAACATGGGGCCCTTTCAAAGACTTTTTAAAATTTTATTAAATTGAAATATGAACAGAACACTGTAATTGTGTGTAAGTCCAGGTCCTCTGAGAAGCAAACACTGAGAGGAATAAACAAGAAGGGACTTTATTAGGAGAACTGAGTGTGAGAGGAAATGAGGGGGAGGCATGAAACCCAGCATGACCCAGTGGGGCTCCTGGGCACGAAAAGCCTTGCAAACAGTTGCTAACTGGGGAACAGGGATGCAGAGATAAGGCAGGAGCAGCCAAGAAGCAATAGTGCAGCCTCAGATCAGGGTCCTGGTCCCTCCTCAAGTGATACACATAACAATCTTTGAGCTGTTTACAGAACTAAAAGCCCCAACAAAAGGAAGATGTTAGCATTTGTCATTCCAGATTAAGGGAACCAGGGAAGCCCTTCAAGGGACCACCTGAGACCAGATTAAAGGAGTGCAGGCCCTGTATACACCCCGATTCTTATCAGCAGCCCCACCCTTGAACCATTGCTATAAAATTCCTTACCAAATCCCTCCGGGTTGGGACACACAGTTTTGAGGGGCAGGAGCCTTCAATGGCCCCCTTTGCCTGGCAAAGCAGCAAAGCTGTTCTTCACCCAAAACTCTGTCTCTGAGATTTGATTCGGCACCTGTGCACAGAGGCTGAGTTTTCGGCACCAGGCAGAGGAGGCTGGGGTGGTAGACCACAGAAAGGCTGACCCCAGGGAGGACGAGGGGGAGAAGGGTCAGGAGGCACCCTAGAGGGCCCTGTGGGTGTCCTGTCTTCAGGAAAGTTCTCACCTTAGCATTGCTCTGGTTCAGCCAGGGCTAGTGAAAGCCTGTGGGAAGCTTGGCCTCCAAGCACAGGAGGGTACGGATTTCGGAGCTCGGCCAGAGTCCCACCGTTGGAGCACCGGGAGAAACACTCTCGTGGCCTCTGCAAACCATAACATCTTTCTCTCGACCTCTGTGCACCCCTTTCTATGACCTCCTCCTTAAAACCCTCCACTTGGGCTTCCTTGGCCTGGTTCACTCTTTCTTTCTCTCCATACTTTCTAGTTGCTTCTCACTCTGCTTGTTATTTTTGGATGTCAAAGCTGTAACTTAAACTCACACCAGTTCTATCTGGATATAAAATTATACTATCTAATTTCAACAAGCTCTTTAATACTCTCTTCAGAATCCAAGTAGCCAATTAATGGGAAATGATGACAAGCTTGAGGCTTACTTTCCAATGTATATAGTCTGCTTCTTTTATTTTTTGCATTTTGTTGGCTTAGACCCCCAGAAAAATGTTTAAAAGCAGGCATTGTTTTCTTGGTCTTAACATGGAATTTCACTAATTTGTTTACCTTTTCATGTAATAAAAGATTCTGTGTCCAGTTTTCTGAGAGTAGCTATCCGAAATAAATGCTAAAAACTATCAAATACCTTTCTTTTTATCTCTTAACAAGATCAAGCAACACCCACTCATTTGAACTATTAGGATAGTAACATATTTTCCTAGAAATACCCTTGAATTGTTTATAGTGTATTTATGTTTAACTTACATATTATTTAGTATTTTCAAATTTGTACTTTTAACAGAGCATGGTTTATGCTTTTCCTTGACAACATTTGAGATTCATGTTAGATTGGCTTCAAAAAAGTGAGTTATAACTCATTCTTTTTATGAAAGTTGATAACACCGTTATCTGTCCCAGAGATAGTTTTTACAACTTTCCCCAAATTCCTCTGAATCTGATGCTTATTTAGGGAGGTGGGGAATAGTGAAAATAGCCAGTGTTGTCTATGTTATTAGGATATTCCGTTTTCCTGAAGAAATAGCTTTATTACCATTTTGCCAAGTTCTACATAAAATCCTATTCAAAATTGTATTGTATTTATATTACACTGAAGATTAATTTTGGAATAGTTGACATTTTAAAGACATATTATTTTCTATTGGGAAATGTTGCCTCTCCTTGTATGGATTCATCTTCTTTTATGTGATTTAGCAGACTACCTCTATCTTGTATATATAGGTCCTTCATTTCTGTGGTTAAGTTGATTTCTAAGTAGTATGTATTTTTGTTGCTACTATGAACAGATTTTTTGCATAATATTTAATATGGTCATTTTGAAATCAGGGATTTTTTGGGGGGGGCTCTCTTTTATTTTATTTATTTATTTAATTTTTTAAACAACTTTATTGGAGTATAATTGCTTTACAATGGTGTGTTAGTTTCTGCTTTATAACAAAGTGAATCAGTTATACATATACATATGTCCCCATATTTCTTCCCTTTTGCATCTCCCTCCCTCCCACACTCCCTATCCCACCCCTCTAGGTGGTCACAAAGCACTGAGCTGATCTCCCTGTGCTATGCAGGTGCTTCCCACTAGCTATCTATTTTACGTTTGGTAGTGTATATATGTCCATGCCACTCTCTCACTTCGTCCCAGCTTACCCTTCCCCCTCCCCATATCCTCAAGTCCATTCTCTAGTAGGTCTGTGTCTTTATTCCCATCTTGAACCTAGGTTCTTCATGATCATTTTTTTTTTATTTTTTTAGATTCTATATGTATGTGTTAGCATATGGTATTTGTTTTTCTCTTTCTGACTTACTTCACTTTGTATGACAGACTCTAGGTC
This sequence comes from Globicephala melas, assembly GCF_963455315.2. Lineage (NCBI taxonomy): Eukaryota > Metazoa > Chordata > Mammalia > Artiodactyla > Delphinidae > Globicephala > Globicephala melas. The sequence goes on along the minus strand of NC_083316.1, from coordinate 3,244,284 downwards.
CATCCACCTCACTACAAATAACTCAATTTCGTTTCTTTTTATGGCTGAGTAATATTCCATTGTATATATGTGCCACATCTTCTTCATCCATTCATCTGTCGATGATGGACACTTAGGTTGCTTCCATGTCCTGGCTATTGTAAATAGAGCTGCAATGAACATTTTTGTACATGACTCCTTTTGAATTATGGTTTTCTTAGGGTATATGCCCAGTAGTGGGATTGCTGGGTCATACGGTAGATCTATTTTTAGTTTTTTAAGGAACCTCCATACTGTTCTCCATAGTGGCTGTATCAATTTACATTCCCACCAACAGTGCAAGAGGGTTCCCTTTTGTCCACACCCTCTCCAGCATTTATTGTTTCTAGATTTTTTTATGATGACCATTCTGACCAGTGTGAGATGATATCTTATTGTAGCTTTGATTTGCATTTCTCTAATGATTAGTGATGTTGAGCATTCTTTCATGTGTTTGTTGGCAGTCTGTATATCTTCTTTTGAGAAATGTGTATTTAGGTCTTCTGCCCAGTTTTAGATTGGGTTGTTTGTTTTTTGAATATTGAGCTACATGAGCTGTTTGTAAATTTTGGAGATTAATCCTTTGTCAGTTGCTTCATTTGCAAATATTTTCTCCCATTCTGAGGGTTGTCTTTTCATCTTGTTTTTGATTTCCCTTGCTGTGCAAAAGCTTTTAAGTTTCATTAGGTCCCATTTGTTTACTTTTGTTTTTATTTCCATTTCTCTAGGGGGTGGGTTGTAATCATGGATCTTAACCCTACCAGTTGATCCTCTTGCATTTTTCAAATAGATGCATAATTTATTCACAAATAATAATTTATTTGTATGTATAGCATTTGTAATTTTTTTTCTTTTCTCTAAGTGTAGACTGAAATATTCAAAATTGGCTTAAATAATCCTAGTAATAGGAATGTATGAAAGGTTTATCCTTAAGTATATAATAGCTCTTGGTTAAGAAAGATATTCCTTAACATATTTTTCAACTTTCTTTTTTATTATAGTATATTAAGAGATTGATCTTGATTTTGAAGCAGGATAGAAGTTAAATTTGGGGGTTTGTAATCTCATAATTTTGCTCCTGGTAATAGTTCTCATTTAACCTATGGTATTTACATTTCTGCACAACACTATGCTTGGTTTTGAGGGTTTTCAGAAAGAGTATATTGCTATATTTGACCTAATAGTATTGTATCTAGTATTTTGCATCTCCACAGGTAAGTGTGATTGGCTGATTTTCTTCATTGGGTTTGCTTTGTCTTGCTGACTTCCAAACATTAGGATCAGGAGGCGCTTACTCCTTTGATTTTCTGAAGATATGTAAGCAGATTGGGATCTTGCTGTTGATTTGGTTTGAAAACCTGCAATAATTCACACGTTAGTGATCTGGGTATAGCACCTTGTTTTGATGGTAATTCCTTGACAGCCTTTCATTTTTCCACAATTTAAAATTTTAATGCTTTGTTTTAAAATTCTAATCATTTTACATTGTGGTTAGAAATAAAGGCTGTACAATTTTCTGAACAGCCTTAGCAAGGTGTAATTGACATACACATTTAAAGTATACAATCTATGTTTTGATATATGTACACACCCATGAAACCATCACCAGAATCAACATAGTGAATGTATTCATCACTCCTAAATGTCCTCATGCTGACTTATTCCCCCCTTATGTCCCTCCCCACACTCTCCTCAGAATCCATTTTCTGTAAATATGAATCAATTTGCATTCTCCAGAGTTTTATAAATGAAGTTGTACAGTATATACCCTTCTAATCTGGCTTCTTTTACTCAGCAAGGTTATTTTGAAATTCACCCATTGTCTTGATGCATCAATAGTTTATTCATTTTTATTTCTGAATAATATTCCATGTCATGGATACACCACAATTTGTTTACCTTTTGATGAGCATTTAACTTGCTTCCATTTTTTGGCTATAGCAAACAAAGCTGCTAGGAACATTCATGTACAGGTACATTTTTGTATGGACTATATTTCCTTTTCTCTTGGGTTAAAAGCTAGTAATGGGATGGCTGAATCATATGATAGGTATTATTTATTTATTGAGAAACTATGATACTGAATTAATAGTACCATTTTACATTCTTACCAGCCATGAATGGGAGTCCAAGGCCCACCGCACTGTCACCAAAAGTTGGTATGGCCAAGTGTTTTTAATCTCAGTTGTTCTAATGCATGTGTAGTGTCATCTCATTATGGTTTTATTTTGCATCGCCCTAATGTACTGGGTCTTTCTTTCAGGAATTCTAGCTTCAGTCCCCACATTCTCAACCTAGGCTATGCCATACTGTCTCCTTAACCTTGTTTTTTATGAAAGCATCATCAAATTAGCTGTGCTATACTTTTTCCTAGAACTTCTCAGTGTGAAAGTACAAGTAGAACAAGGGTAGAAGTGTGGGTTTATCTAGAGCTGTGAATTGGCACAGAGAGAAGATGCAGAAGTGTATTTGAACTTAAAGGTATTATAACTTTGGACCATGGGTTTAATTCTGATAGAAAATAAGTAAAATGATCGTAGCTTAGAAGTCTCTATGATATAGAACAATTGTTTTATCAGAGTTTCTTGAAATGGTTGGAAGAATGAGATATTTTTCAAGAAGATTACAGACTAAGTCTAAGAGTAGGTTTTAGAATATTCAAAGAACAATGTACCTCTAACTTCTCTGGCATCTTCAAAAATATTTTTTTCTTTGTCTTGAAGTTTGATAGATTTTCAATGGCAGGAAGGCTACAAAGCTGAGAAGTGAACATCTCGGATGCATCTATCCTCTTGCGTCTGTTAAATGCAGACCCTAAAGTGTTAGTTAACAGAGATTCAGGTAAAACAAAAGCTTGTGTCGTATGCAACTTCAGGTCCCATCAAGGAGTAGTCTTGCTTTTATTCAAAAGGAGTCTTGGTGTACCTACAGACAGTCTTAGAATGTTAGTTAATTACTTCTGACCAGTTTATTTCCTCTATAAGAATGTTTGGTCCTTTGTCACTCTTCATAAATACTCAGGTGTCACTTTTTCCCCCTCTTTTTCTTATCCTACTCAATTAGAGCATTTTTTCCACCCTTCTCTTTGTTGAATCATAGGTAATTCTTCCATAACTGGATTTCCCTGGATTGCATAATTAAAACTTCAAAAGATTGCCTTCTTTCTTCAAAAGGCTACTAAGGATGGCCAGCATAGCAAGGTTACTGTTGTACCTGTTTATACCAGGCTTTCTCCATAATAAATAATGTATTGCAACCCTAATAACCCTTAATAAATGGATCACTCTTCTTTTTTAAGCTTGTAAGCTTAATTCTAAATATCCACTTTCTGTAGAACAAGAGCTACTCATAACTTTAATGTATAATTTGGTTACTAATAAGGCACACAACACATTTCTTACAAAAATATGATTCTTGTAGGCAGCTTCTAAAATGATCCTCAATAATCCCTGCCTCCTGATAGCCACAGACTTGTGTGATTCCCTCTCGTTGAGCGAGGACTGGACCACCCCATCAAATCAACCTGGTAGACCATGGTAAAGTCGAGGGGATGTATTTGGTGACTGAGCTGCAGATATTATGACATCCATCTTTTTATCAGACTCTCCCTCATGCTGGCTTTGGTGTTGACCATGCCCACATGGCAAGGAGGTGAGATGGGCTCCTGGCCAAGGGCAAGCAAGGAACTTAACTTTTATCCTTGTGACATAGCTCAAAAGAAAACAGGACCTGCCAACAGCCATGTAAGTCAGCTTGGAAGCAGATCCTTCCCCAGCTGGGTCTCAGATTAGACCCCAACCAGGGACAACACCTTTACTAAGGTCTTTGAGAGACTTAGGCAGAGGTCCCAGCAGAGGCATGCCTAGATACTTGACCCACAAAAAACTCTAGGACCAGAGTGTGTCTTGTTCTAAGCCACTAAACTTTATAATAATTTGTTCTGCAGCAATATGTAAGTAATACAATATCACACTTCTATTTTTTATTAGCTGCTTTTAAAAGAGATAGAGACAACTCACAAAACGTAGAGTTCTGGACCGGTAGAGATTTAAGGCAAATTGTTATTAAATTGTGCCATATAATATGTATATGCTGACTACCCTGAACTTAAAAACGTAATAGTTTAATGTCATTTGTCACCATTCGGCTTAAGCTATAGCCTCACAGGTATCGTTCCTAGAGAAAAGATATCAAGACTAATGGATTTGTTTGCAGAATTATTATACTAAAGTCAAATAAATTATAGGCTGTTTCACTTGGTTAATGTAGAGCATAATCCTGTTCTAGGCTCTCACCTTACCAGGATGAATTTTCCATGTTTCTTATGTTTCCCTCAGAAAAGATGTTTCTATTCAAAATTCTCTTGGTATATGTTGACAACATATGATGTAGAAAAATGAAGAAATCATATCTTTGTCTCTGAAAGATTTGTCACTGGCTGCTTTTCCCATTTAATAATTAGCAGGGCAAGGCAGACATCCACAGGACGTTATCACAGCGTAGTTTCAGAAGTGTGTGCTGCAGTGGCCTGTGATAAACCATCAAACCTTTTCTACATGAAAAGTTTTATTCCTTTGAAAATAGTATGTCACAAATCTTTCTTACAGAAAATTTCCAAATACTCTAAGTTGACACTCCCGCTCTGGAAGGTGTAGCTGGATCTCCCACACCTAGTGCGGCCTAGATGCATTGACCTCCTTGCAAACAATGGAGTCTGGAAAGGGAAACATAGCCACTTACAAGTGGACACACCTGGCACCACGACCGGCACCAACTGGTCAAGGCTGACTCAACCAGTTATGCCTGTGGCTCCCGTGAACCTACTGATGTGAAATGATGAAGACACCTCAGCTCTGTTGGTTTTCTTCCCCCAAATCCATAACTCCAATCCAATGATGGGAAGACATCAGAGAGACCCAACCTGAAGGGCATGCTACAAATACTACTTCAGCATTCTTCAAAACTCTCAAATTCATAAAACAATGGGAGACCGAAAAATTCACTCATCAAAGGAGACATGATGAACAAGGCAATGTATAATCCTGGATTGGATCTTGGAACAGAAAAAGAACACTAGTGAAAAAACTGGTAATATTCAGATAATCCACAGTTCAATTAATAGTATTGTATGAATATTGCTTGTTTAGTTTTGACACATCTGACGTTGTTATGTAATATGTTAACAGAAGAATCTTGTGATGGGTATACTGGAACTCTTTGTACTATCTTAGCAACTTTTTTCTAAATCTAAATTTATTCTGTAATAAAATTTTAAAAAAATATATATTATGTCACATTAGCTTATATTAATTGAAATGAGTAAGAACCCAACTTTGCTGTTTAAGACTAAATTTTAAAACTCTTTCCAACTGCCTTGTCCAATTTAAACCAATTTTGGTTTGTATTAATTTAGTATGCTTAAGCAGTTTTAAAAAATAACATGTGCAACCAGAGACAGACTGGAACAGTTTTTGTTTGGTTTAAAGATTAACACAAAGAAAAACAACAAAATTTTAATGCCTCCAGACACACCTTACTGAAAGTGTTCCAGCCTTCTGGTTTTATTTAATTGAGTGGGAAGACAAAGGAACTTTATTACATATTTGATAAAACATCCAGGAGGCTTCAGATTTCTTTTTCTTGCACTCTTTCATGATGATCATCAGACTATTGCAGAATTAAGCACAAACCCAACAATGTGAAGAATGCTGAGTGAGGTTAACCACAAGTTACATAAATGAGACAATTAATCCATTGAACACAGAATTCACTCACATTTTTTTTTTTCTGTTCTTTTCTTTTATCGACTGTTTAAGTAATTTATGGTTCTCACTGATAAGGTCTAATGCCTGTGGCCAGCGATCATCCGTTTAAGCAGCCTTCCAGATGGCATCCTTGACCAACAGGGAAACTTGAGAAGCAGCCCACATAAACCACTTATCCCAATGCAGAAATCCCAGCCATTGTTTTGTGAGGAACCCAAGGCCAGTCTCTTTCAGAGCATAAACGGACTTTACTAATCAAAGTCCATCTGGACTTTGCATTCCATTTCAATCTTACAATCCAGTTTAACTGCCCTTTCATCTCTCTTTAGATTGCTCATCCCCATACTATGGAGTGGGTTGGAGTTGAGAAGGTTGCCACTTGTTTGTTTTATTTTTTTTTAATATAAAATCAATTAAAATGTGTCATTGATTCTAACCTTCATATTGTGAGGAACAGTCAACCTAGTCCTGCCTCTTGTAAACTTCCCCTGATCAAAGAATTACTGATAACCTAACCACAGCAGGTAGTAAACATGGGGAAGAAAATCCATAATTACATGGACTTAGGTACCATCTTTATTTCTTTATCTTATTTTTTTCAGCTGTATTGAGGTATAATTGACATAGAAAATTATATTTGAAGTGTGCACTGTGGTGATTTGATATAGGTATACATTGTAAAAGGATCCCCCCCCATCTAGTTACTAGTTAATTAATACATCTATCGTCCCGTCTCACATCTATGTGAGAGCATGTAAGTTCTACCCTCTTAGGAAATTTCAGTACTACAATATGGTGTTTTCAACTACAGTCACCATCTTATACTTTAGATCCTCAGACCTTATTCATCTTATAGCTGAAAGTTTGTACCTTTTTTCAACTCTTCCTACTTCTCCCATCCTGCCCCCAGACCCTGAAAACCACTTTCCTAATCTGTTTCTATGAGTTTAACTTTTTGTTAGATTCCATATGTAAATGAGGTCATACAGTATTTGTCTTTCTCTGTCTGACTTATTTCACTCAGCACAACACCCTCAAGGTCCATCCATGTCACAAACAGCAGGATTTTCTTCTTTCTCATGGTAGATTTTTATATGTATTAACATGTATGTATGTGTGTGTATATATGTATACATATACATATATACATACACACATTATATTCTCTTGTCCTTTCACCCATCGATGGACACTTAGGTTGTTTCCATATCTTAGCTATTGTGAATAAGGCTGCAATGAACATGGGAGTGCAGATGTGTCTTTGTGTTCCTGTTTTCATTTCCTTTGGATATATACCCAGAAGCGGGATTGCTGTATCATTTGATGGTTCTCTTTTTAAGGTTTTTGAGGAATCTCCACAGAGCTTTCCATAGTGGTTGCACTAATTTACATTCCCACCAATAGTGAGGCACATTTAAACTGATAATATTTAAAAGTAGAATACAATATTCAGAAATTTTGAAATTTTAATTGATGTATACCTAAAGAAATTATAGCATCCAATAAGTCATGTAATTGTGCAGATTAAACTTTTGTGCTTTTTAATTCATAATTAAGTTATTGGACTTAGAGATGTATTTTAAGGGCCCCACAGAGATTACTGGATTTAGAATCATTGTGCAGAATAATAAAGCTAAACGACCTATTTAAGTCCTAGATAAAGACCTTACTCTCTAGAATAGATGGTTTCAAAGCCCTTAGGCACAAAATTAAATAGACCAAGGAAATAACAGATTCAAACATATACATTGACATAACTGTTGGATCTGACAGTCTTTCACATCAATTTTTCTACATTTCTTTTAAAAGTCTTAGAGGTAAATTGAATGTGCTTCTGATTGTTGAGTAAGGCTTTAGAAACTAAGATTGTGCCCTATATTCTTAGTTAAGTTTTAATGGCCCATTTCATTAGAAAAGTACATACCTGTCACTTCTAGCCCACACTGTCCTCCCCAAGGAGAAGTCAGACATGCATTGACTAAACTGTCAGCACAGCTAGGATTGTCCTCTTGCAGGATATATTCTGAAGAATATATTCCAAGGAATGGCATAGACCTGAGCAAAAGCACATTTGAGGTTTTGGAATTATTCATGTTACAAAACTATGATAGCCCTGGCCTGTGGAAAAATGTCCCTTGTACAAAACTTTTGATGGAATGCATGGTCCTTATGCACCCTGTGTTTGCTCACTAATATGAAATCCTAGACTGTCTTAAACCAGTACGGATTTGTTTAATTTCTTCCTGCTGGTGACATACATTTCCAGTTAAGGCATACTGGACCCTCAGCCTTTCCTGTTGAGACAGAGAATAAAAGAAAGCAACACAAGGTCATTATATTAGTATCAGGGAAGTAGCTTTATGACATGTTATGATTAGCTTGGTTAGAATATTTAAGTGTTTTTTGGTATGGGTTTTCTCTTTGTGCTGATACAGAATCAGAAGGACTGTTTGAAGCAGCATCTCTATTAATTTGTCTGCCAAAATAGTTTTATCAGGTTTCATGGGAAATATACAGACTATTGGAGCAAGTGCTCTATGACCATTCAAATGGGTCCGTCATGCCCACCTTCCACATGGTTAAATAATCAGAGCAAGAATTGGGGCAAGGAGGGAGGCACCCACGATTTGTCTGGGAGATACTGGAGAGAAACCCTCTGAATATCTGAAGAGTCAAGTGCAGCCTTGATTCACAGCGTGGTCTCCTGGAGGGGATCCTAGAATAACAAAAGGACATTAGTGGGAAAACCAGTGACAATTGATTAAATTATAGAGTTCAATTCAGAGCAGTATATGGATGTTTGTCCCTCAGTTGTGACAAGTGCGTCATGATGAAGTAAAATATTACCATGGGGGGCAACTGGGGGCGTAATACCACCTTTGCAAGTTTTCTGTGAATCAAAATTATCCCAAAATGTAAAAGTGTATAAAAAAAAAAAACTTTAGAAAGTCAAAATGGTATAGTGTGGCATTTATATATATAGTGTGGCCAGTGTGACGCTGGCCATGTCACACAGGGTAAGGTGACAACTTACCCTGAGCAACTTTTTGCCTAAAAATCCTTGCCCGGACACCAAATAATAAAAACCCAACTATGGTTATAAATCATGCTGGTGGCTTCACTGATACATCCAGCCTCTCCAAAATAAGAGCAGCAAAACTTTATTTTGTCAACACAGTAAAACACTGTCTAAACACCTCTTGGGGAATGAGAACTGGTAATATCCATAGACTCAAAAACAGTAATAGGCATTCACTAACTATTCAAGTTCAGTCTTACAAGTCCCCCTGCTGGTTTGGCTTTTAGGGCCTACCCTATGTTTGATCACACTTGAGAAGTGACTAACAGATTTAGAGGATTTAGCGAATTTAGAAACCCCAGCCATAGAATCTTGCATAAGGATCAAAGGCTGCACAGACCTTGTGTTTCATCTTGAACAGGCCCCTGCTCCTCCCAGGCTTTATCTGCTGTGTGAAGAGGAATCATCTCAATAATAAGAAATGTCCTTATAATGCATATGAGAATAATGCATTTCTTCATTAGACAGGTGTTTATCACACACATACTGTGTGCTTGGCAATGTGGCCATTGGGGATACAAAGATTGATAAGAGGCCTCTGGTACTTGAGGGCCAATTAATCTGGCACAAAGAAGAGACACCTAAAATGACAAACCTCAGGGAAACAGAACACCAGACGTGTGAGCATGAGGGCAAGATTCCCTTGGGACCAAGAAGACACACGGGTGCCCACATCAGCTTCAACAATAAACCATTTTGATTGGAAATAAAGCAATTCAACCTGTAGACATGGTCTATATCTCAGTCTTTCCTCCTATTAGAGAAGGTTATTTTTGTCTCTTCAGAATATTGTCAAACAAACAAGGCAAACAAATGTTTGTAAAGCATTCTGAGTCCTTTGAATAAATGAAATTGTAAGACTGAAGCCCATGTTACATCCTGGGTCAATAGACTTTACAAAATGCATTTAGCACTAAAAACTATATAAATATAAATAAAGGTTTTAAAAATGATAGGAACTAGAGGTGGCTAATTCTGCACCACATACATGAAATACCATTATGTTTTTTGACTGCCCAAAGCCTGGATTGACCATGATAATAACCTTTAGATGTTTGATGTAGGGTTTTAAGAGCTTCTGGTATAAGGCATCGATCCAACCAAGAAATTTTCATAATGAAGTTCCTACCCAGCTTGGGATTTCTGATGCTGGCTAGTCAGACAGGGACCAGAAAGATGCCTTATGTCACCCACATCAGCCGCAACTTCTCTTCTTTTCTTTCCATTCTGGTGGTATTTTTGCTGAACCTAAACCGATAATAATGATATACTTACATGGCCTGTTCTGTATATCTGTCATATTAAAGTCTAGGCTGTTTGTTTATCATACTGTGATCTATAGCTTTCTATTAATTTAATTATACTAAAAGATCTTAAAAGCCTTGGGCTAAGTAACATGTCAATTAGGAATGAGTTTAACCTGGAATAAATATACATTTAATACTTGTAATTTATGGCTTTAAATACAAACAAAGCCCTCACTATGACACAATCTATTATTAATTGCTCCAATGCCTGAAGTCCAATTAAGAAAATCCATTTATATTTTTTTTCAGAGAAAGTCAATGTTCATTTCTCATAGGAAGTTCTAGATGCCGCCACTCTCTCATAAACCAGTAATGCCACAAAGCACTTTTGTGTGTAATGAACTAGGTCACGTGATAAGTGAGAAGGAGGGTAAAGGGGGAGATAAAGCCTGTGGGGAGGGCTCAGTAACACCCAGACCAAAATGTAGGGCTCATATAAGTGTTTCCAACTAAAATATGATTAGACCCTATCACAGACTAATTAACTACCATTTTATGAAGGTTTTTGACTTGCAGTAAGTGCATTTCAGGTACAAACACACCTTAAGCTACAATACTAGTATGTTTTCAGTAATTATATGTGGCCTAAAAACAACTTTACTACTAGCTTTTTTTTCAGCAGGCATATGAAAAGTTACACATAAAAATGTCAGTCTCTGTGTTGAGAAAAGATAGTTAATGCCTGGGGTCACATTTTATGGCAAAAGTTATGAATCCCTGAGAAATAACTTTTATAGTGGAAACCCTGACACAGTGTTTTGTGCACTCGTGCTACCCACAAAAGAGAGAATTTAGGAGTTTAGAAATTTTAATGTGTGAATTGTAAACAAATATATTCTAAATAACTTTAAATATTTTCTGTTATTTCAAATCCCTCCAAAACAGCAAAAAAATTCTTCATATCTTGTTTGTGATCTTCAATGGAGATTACCACCCAAACATCATTTATTTTAATTCAGCTACGTCTCTTTAGCGTTATTATATTTTTCTATTAAATACTATGAACATTAGTTGTGATTTACAATGTGATGGATTCCAGGTTTCTCTAAAATCTCTGAGGGAGCAACAGAAACTTTATTCTGTGGGATCTATATTGTAGTCTTAGTTTATAAATCAGAGATGTTGGCTGTAATACAGTGGCAAAATGTAGTCACATACCTGTGTTTCAACCAGTCTTCTTAGGAGAGAAGACTCCTGGCTGGCTCCTTTAACAAGGACCCTTCCTTCAATATGAAAATGATGATAGTAATACCTATCATAACATAGTATATGGCACAAACAAGATAAGCCATCTATAGTACCAGGCAGCAGATTAGGACCCAATAAATGGTAGATACTATTGGTGTAAACAAGTATTCACATCTTAATGTCATTTAGAGACCCAGAAGGTAGTATATTCGTAGCTAATTTATCAGGTTACAGATCCATTCCATATATATATTTATATATATAACATATACATGGCTCTTTCAGGTGTTAATTTAAAGTTTTTGCTCAATTTGGTTTCTCCTATCTAATAAAAAAAAAATAGAGAAAAGAGTTGGTCCATGTATCAAGATGGATGACATATGTCATTCTTTCCAATCTAATATTCTCCCTACTGGAAAATTTAGTGCCTCCATCTAAAACTCTGAGGATAGATTGTTTTTTTAAAAGCATCTGCAAATTGGGAAAAAAATCTCAAATTGTGGGCAACACCTTAGTAATTTAAATTAAGATCTATTAAAAATAAAGAAGCATATTTTGTTTCTTAGACCGTCAGAACTTGAAGGAGAAATTTCTTGAATGTTCAAATTTTACCAGTGAGAAAAGACTCAGGTCTTCCTACTGAGATGGAATGATGACTGAATGAAGTCAGTTAATGATGTTTGATTTAATGATTTAATAATGTCTGCATAGACGCATTTAACATATCTAATTAATATATACTACACTTAAAACTAGTAGCTTCCACAATGTTTCATTTTCCACGCTCATTATAAGATGTAAGTGCATGTGGATTGCATTATTTCCTGCATCTGAAATATCTAAATTTTAAATATCAATGGAGAGAGATTGCTGGCATTTAACATCGTGTTGAATTTTGTCAGTTTTTGTGTTTGTTGAATGTGTATCAAAGAGACCACGTTTCTTTCCTGAGGAGGAGAAAGAAGCCATCCCTACGGATCTGGTTTATGGAATAAATGGGATGGGATCTGAAGAGGGCCAGGCAAAGTCAGCCCCTTAGATTACCCTGTAGGAAGTCGTATGGTGTGCCTAATATGAAAAGTTAGTTGTTTAACATAATATATCTGTAAAGAAACAGATATATCAGTTGCTTTGGAGTTTGTCTTAATGCATGCACATCATTATTCAGGAAATTTTCACAGAAAGGAAGTCCTAAAATGTGGTGCTCATATTGCTGTCACCCAGAGCAGAGGTTGGGGAAAATCTAGTTATTTATTTACTAGTTAGATACATAATGAGAGGCTGAGGTGTCCAGGTCCAGGAACATGGCCTTGCTTATAAAAGTTAGATTCTATAAAATTTACATGCATATAAAGTATAGGCAACATTTATAAACTATAATAAAATTAATAAATTTCAAAATGTCACATTTAAATGAATAATTAATTTTAAAGTACTTCAATTTGGTTATTATTTTAATGAGCCTTGAGGTTTATAATCCAATAAACGCTTCTATTATTAGAAAAAATTTTGAACAGAAACAAACATTACACGTGGAATAATGTAGTTACAGAGAGCTGCTTTCATGCTCATCCATGTTTACACGTTTATCTACTCTGAGTGTTGTATGGTCCCATGAAGTGTCTGCACACTAGCCAGCAGAGAATCATGTGGCAGCTTCATGTCTAACCTTCACAGAAACAGTTGGAATGTAGGTAGTTCTCCTCAAGTACCCAACAGTGGGGTCATTTATTAAAAGCTCTCCAGCCTCGGGATAGAGCTGATATTTGAATCTGATCTCTTTGAGGACAAAGCTTGTGTGTTAGCTTCTGGGCTCATCTGCCCGTAAGTCTCAAGAGGACATTGTCCTTAACCCCACGTGGAGACATGGGTATTGGCCCAGACACCCAGGTGTGTACACACACACATGCATGTGTGACACACCCACATACACATACATACACACACAGGCACACCCACATACACACACACCCATATACATACACACACATACACACATAGTACACACACACACAGCCATTCACACTTGCAATGTTTTGTTTTGTTTTCTGCTTTAAATTCCAGTCTTACATTGAGACTATAACTGTTTATTCAGCTACTAACATCCAACCTTATCTAAATTGTGATTTTCAAATTCTGCCTTATATTAAAAACCACAAGCTAATCCTCATTTGGATATAAAAACACACTCTAATAAAATGACCTACAGTGATTTATGAAACTAGTGTGCATGCACATTGATAATCTATGTCCATTTGAATTTGTTTATAAATATTTCCCCCTAAATATCCACTTAACTCAATCTGCATCTATGAATGCACATATATTTTTCTCTCCACGAATTAGATATAGTTCTGAGTGTGTGAGGGGAATGTAAACCTGGGCTGGTCTATATCAGAGAGATAAAGTTGAGCAGGGAGAGAGGAAAGTCAGAGAGCCTGACTGCACAATAAAATATTCACAACGGAAAGCCCACAACTGCAAATAATTGAATTAGGCAAGAGCAATACAGACAGGGCATTGCCTGGGGATTGATGGTCATCTGTGGGAGTTGATCATTCGAAGTGGTCATCAATCCCTCAGAAAATGCCCTACACCAAGGTCATTGTGGCTATAAGAACCCATTTATTTTTCACCATAGAGGATTTTAAAATCCTTCATTTTCCTTGATTTTCTGCATTATCATCATTCCTTCAGGTGACTGTGCTAGGGATAGCTTTGAATAGTGCTGGGCTGAACTTAGTATTTCTGAATCATTGGTCTCCAAGGCATCCACCAACAGCAAACATTCTTCCAGTGTGGAATGTTTTATCTAGGCTGAGTAATATTCCAGAGTTTTTTAAACCATGAAAATTTAGTGAAGTCTTAAAAATTGTAAAATGTGCACTTTGTCTTAGACCAAAACACTCTTGGAAAAAGACATTATAAAACATATATTATTGGTTTGCATCAGCATTCATTATGGGAATAAAGATACAAATTACAGTGATCAAAAAGGTCATAGACAAAATTATCTAGAGTTTATGACTAGCTCTCATTTACAACAACATTACATTTTATAGCACAAATGACATGATGAGATGTGGTCAATTAGGGATGTGATTAAATCTGTCTACACTACCTCTCAAAAATAATCATGAATAAAATGTCTAATGACTTTTTAAAATCAGAAGTTTAAATAATTAAATTTCTCTTAGCTGCTACTTACCAAGACAAATTTATTATCTGTTAGGAACACATGTGCTATTTTTAGGCTTGCTAACAAATAATAAAATAAAAAGAACATTATTTAAAAGGTGAGAAGAAAAGACAAATTACTGTTGGTAAAATTTGCTCAGACTTTAGACTTTAACAGTGAAGTTTTTTTTTTTTTTTGAAATTTTCATTTGAATTATTGTGACCTAAAATTTTACATGATGGGCATGCTTTATAAGCCTTCCTTTATTTTCTTGGCCTCAGAAGTCCTCTGTGCCTTCCAAGCTTGCTCAGCCACAGGTATCAGCATGGAGTTGGTTATCCAGGCAATGCACTGACCCTCTGTCTCACCTCCTGGGTGACTACCTAAGAGGCCGGATGAGGCAACCCAGACCTGTTGGAGACAACTCCCAGTGGAGCAAACGTTGAACACAAGGAGACCCGAGAAAGAGGCAGCCAACTAGATCAGGTCCTCTTCTTTTCTCCCCACAAAGGACTGGTCAGCTAGCATGCTGTTTCGTTTCACAAGGCAGTGGTGCATGCTCAGTATCTTCTGGTGTTCCCATCCCTCACTGCCTGCCTCACTTCCCTCCGACCTCAATCACACATCTCTTGATATGCAATCCTTAATCAAGCATTGGTGTACACGTCTTCTTCCTAGAGATCCCAGGATAAGAAGCAATATCCAATTATGCAAACTTAAGACAAAATGGTACCCATGACACCCACATATACCAAACTAATTTTGATATTTGGATAATTGCTTTTCTCATTTGATGTTTAATTTTGTTCACAGAATTACTAATTTTTCTTATTCATACTTCACTTATATCTAGAGTGTAGGCAAAATTGAAAATTTGTTAATTTGGCTGATCAAATTATAGTCTGCACATTACCTATTCAACTTACCAATCTGTAATTTTCACCTCTATTAATTTTCAATACCTTAGGCAATATGGGGCTGAATTCTCCCCATGCATTTTTATCTTTGTTCCTATCTTCTCTGGGTCCTACAGTTTTTTGGACAAAACCATCTTGTAGTAGATACCACTAGTTGATTTTCTAATACCCATTTCCCTCCTTCTGTTATTTAAGAGAATCTGATGTAATTAATAGTGGTGATGTGTCCTGGCAACCTACACTTGATCCTGGACTCCCTTGAAGTTGGAGGGACCCAATGAGATGTCAGCAGATGTTGTTGGGCTGGTGATGCTCCGTTTGCACCCCTGACATTGACCTCCATCCTCCAAATCCTCCACTATGTTCTGTGCGCCAGGAGCTTCTCTGTGAGGAATACACCATCTACCCATCTTTTGTTTTGGTCAATGGTGAACATAGGAAGATGAAAAAGACAGAGAGAAACCAAGATCAAAGAGAAGGAGATTAATATAAAGCAAAGTGATGTGGGACATTTATTCTCCTGGCTGCATTCCTGAGCTGAGGGTCAGAGGTCTTGTCCAACAGCCCTCGTCTCACTGTTCACTCTCTTTCCAAGGCTCCATAATCTCCAGTTTGTCAATTTTACTCTAAGAGAAAGACTGAAGGACATGCCCAGCATTTAAAGATGTTAATGTGTTCTTGTGGAGACCTGTCCAACTTCAAAATATAACTTTTTCATAATTGGAAATCATCATTTCTTCTTACGGTATTGTCCTTTTTCCTTTACTACCATTGAAAATAAATCAAGGCACTCCATCTGTTCATCACTTCAACTTTTTATCTTCTATAGTATGGACACTCAGCATTCCATCTAAAACACAGTATTTCTCAACTTTTCCCTGGAAACTAAATGACCACATATTTCCCTATGGAGTCATTCCCAATGTACACCACCCATGTCTTGATGGTCCAGGTCTGCAGCTCAAGAAGAAACCTATATGAGTATATCTGATCTAGGCTATTCCTCTAGAGTTAATTTGAGGCAGAACAAAGATTTTTAAAAATGTAGCTTCCTTTTGCTGGTCTCTGCTTATTTCCATGAAGACTTCTGCAAGTGTCTGAGTCTATTCAGGTTATTTTAAAAGTATTTAAAAGAAAAATTTAGAATATTTTACAGTCACCATCTTCACAATAAAAGTTATTTTCTCCTGCCATTTTGAAAGGAAAATTGGACCCAGATAATATAGCATCAGATTCCAGTATTTACAATGGGTTCTCTCTTTGAGTGTAGTCAACTCATAAAAGTTGTAACACAAGGGGAAGTTGATAGGACATCAATAACACCACACAATGAATAATCACTAATCACTACCCTCCCCACAAATTCACAGTATTTTGCAATATTACTACAGATTTATTTACTGAAATATGATTTCAAGTTTCAAGACTAATTATTGAAATTGGATATCCTCAAATTTTCATATTTTCTACACTGACAATAAGTCCATTCTTTTCTTCAAGAGAGAATAAAAATACAAATTAAAATTAGGGACAAGAACCTCAGGCTAAGGACCATGGATGCTTCCATCTACCAGATATTGAAGGACAAACCCACTCTCTCCTTGTCCTGTGTCCTCAGGGAGGTCTCCAAACAATGTCCACTAGAGTTCTATTGCCTAGTTCATGTGAGCTCTGCAAATAATAATAATTTTAAAAAAACAAACACTGTTCAGCCTCTTTGCTATCATGTTTTACTTGTATCAGTGTTCATAATATATTATTCTGCCAAACACTGCTAAACTCTGAGTAATTTTCCTATTAGTAGTGCTACAAAAATGTACCCTTAAATAATAAAATACCAGCCAGGGTGTTCTAATGATATATACTAGTTTCACAGGTTAACAATTGTCAACTCTTACTAAAAAGTATTATAGGAGTAAAATTATGGGAGTATATTTTGCAAGAAGGATTTCAACAGCCATGTCATTCTGTACATTCATTTCTTTTTTTAACTTGTAAAATAATGACTATTGTAATCTCTTTATTTAACAATCAGTCTTTGTGTAAACTTTAGCTGCCAAAGATCCTTTAAAGGATAAACAGCCAACATTAAAGAGTGTTGGAATCTTAGTTTCTTTGATGCTTTCTCAGGAGAAATGGGTTAGTCACTTCCTTTCCCTCATGCTGAATCTTGTCAAAGAAAATGACAAGAAAAACAAAACCAAGCAAATAGCAAACAGACGAATGAAAAGTGGATGTTGCGGTGGGGTATGTGTTGACACAGAGCTGTAGTATAAGAGGTTGTCATTCATTTGATTATAAAATCTGAACACTACAGAAATACTTTTACAAAGCTCTTTTGGGGAAGACTTACTGGGTATGTTAGTTATTCCTTTAAAAAAAAAGACATCTTTGTAGAAGTCCACCCTCTGGATCAGCGCATGTCATATCATGTATAAAACAAGGTTAAGCAATTGTGTAGAAAGACTGGATTAAAACAGAAGCCATCCCTGCCTGGGAACAAGCTTTGGCCAATAAAATCACAGGAAGCTCCTCTTCCATTCCAGATCACCCAGGTCAGGACCCACAGCCCCCTACTTGTACTCTGTCCCCTTGGGTCCCCTTGGCTCTGTCAAGCCTGTCTCTGAACCTGGACCAGAATTTCTCACTCTGTTTATCAGATCCAAATTGGGTCACCACATGTAGCCAACCTCTACCCACCAATTAGATGCTCTCTTGGTTCTTTTCTCTGTTACCATCCTTATATCTTATGCCACCCACTTCTTTCACTGGATTATTTATCTACCCAGCCTTACAGTCATCAAAGGCTTTTCAATCCCCCACTGGGCTCCAGGCACTGTACCAAAGGCAGGGGTTACTGCAGTGAATAAAGCAGAAGAGGCCCAAGAGCTCATGAACCTTACATTGTAGAGGAGGAGAAAGACAAGAAAGCAATAAAGAAACATCAACCTAAAGGGAAAGTAGCAAATATTGCCAAGTCAAGGTTTTGGAAAAGGTGGCCTGTGGAGAGTGACTGGATGGTCTCCATAGACTGGGTGGTCATGGAAGGCCTGTCGGGGAAGGAACTTTGTAAGCTGAGATCTGGGGCTGGATAGGGGGTGGGGGGAGAAGGGGCAGGGGGAGGATTTCCAAGGAAGAGCCAGAGCTCCATCCCCAAGGCCGGATTCCTACATTCCAGAGACAGAAGGCAAGCACGGATGTGGCTGGAGACCTAGGACACAGAGCGCACTACACTGGCATGGTGTGAGGTGAAGACCGGACCCTGTGGGCTTCACTGTGCCTGGGAAGATTATGGATGAAAGGAAGCAATCCTGAGGGGTTTCAAGCAAGGGAATTACATGGTCTGAGTTGTTCTTCAAAGCAACTGTTCTGCTTCCCTGGAGAAGGACAACGGGGGCCCTTAGAAAGCAGACTTTCACTGTCACACAAGATGAAACTAGTTTGCCCTTCCTACAAAGTCTTTCCAACCCTTTTAAACAATCACTCATGCATTTGGAAGGTATGAAATGAAATCTGAAAATAGAGCCTGGAGAGTTTTACAAGATTTTTTTTTTTTTTGTAAAAGTATACGATAGAAAATATATTTTCAAAATTTTGTTGTTGTCGTTGTTAATAGCAGACCAAAAAAAAAAAAAGTTTCCTGGATTATTTCCTATTTACTATAGAAGAGAGTATCAACTGGGGACAAAAATTTTTGTCCATAAAATTTTTGTCCATAAAAAGCATAACTCTTCAAGAGAGTTGGGAAAATACAAGAAAATATCAAACCTCACCCTAGATAGAGGCAGCCTTACAACTTCTTTGTCATCTTACACGTGGGCAGAAAGCTATTGTGATTCTGCAGACATTATTTGTTGTTGCATTCACATGATGATCTTTCTCCACCCTCTGTTTCCACATTCATGTTGAACATGATGTTGTACATGGTGGAAACCCAGGCCTTCCCAGTGGCTCACTGTTGTGATTTTGCCAGAGCAGGGATAAGAGGGAGCTGGTGGAGCAGTGTAAAATTTTCTGCAACATATACACAATTTCAAAATTTGTAAAGGACTTGTGCTCTTATCTTGTGAAAGGTTTACCTATACCAACAAAAAAATATAGACTTTAATGTGGATTAATCACATACAATGACATTTTTTTCTTGAGTACAGTAAAATTCTTGTCTTGAGCTGATTTTCTTCTGAATGAATGAATTGGCCAACGGACTGAAATGACCTTAATACAGTAACAAATTTCCAACAGGTATATCTATGTGGATCCTTCCATGAACTCATATTCCAGTGAGGAATTAGAGAAGACATAAATATCCCACTGATATTTGAAAAGACTGGCATAACCACGATGTTTAAATTTGGAAGTAATTATTCCTAACATCTTAAACCTAAGATTCTGTATCTACTTGAGTAAAAAAACATTGGTTTCAAACTCCTCTATTTTCATATTAAAGAAAAAGTATCTGACTTTGTCTGCAAAGGAGCCATCTGACAATTATGTGGTTAACATTTTTGAAAGCAATTTTAAACAAAAATAATTCAGGACAGAATCACTTCACTTTATACTACAAAGTCTTGTAGCCTAGGCTTTATTTTGGTTCATATTTAGTTCTTTTGTTTACTTAATGCTTAATTATTTGTACTAGTTTCTTTTTTTTTTTTTTTTGTACTAGTTTTTTAACCATCCAAACATCATGAAATTGTCCTTATGTTGATACTTACTACTAACGATTTCATACATGGAGAATATTGTTAGGAATGATACTCTAACTTTAATACCCAGCTACAGCTGATTTGCTATCATCATGTGCAGTAATAACCATAAATAGATGCTTCATTTTTGGCACTTACTGCTTTTCTCTCCCCACTTGCATTGCCTAATTATGGCTCTCACTTGAATAATTTGGCAAATGCTTGCACAGCATCTTCAATTAAAAATAAATAATGTAGAAGAATGTTCTTTCTGTACTCTTCAGCTTAAAAAAAAAAATGAATGTTATCCTTTAGATCTGTTAAAGGAATCATTCCAAATCTTCTTCTCTTTCCAATGTAATTTTTCTTGGGGCAAATTAAAAATGTATGGTATGTAATCCAAATAAATGTGACACTTTCCAGCCTACACACTTCCTGTTACATCAACCTCCCAAACAATTGTTTCATACAATTTCACTAAGAGTGGAAACTCAGAGCATGTGTCTACTCTCCTTTAGAGCCATTTCTGACACTGCTCATGGGCCGGTTTGTGACTCCTGCAAATCCTCTCTCTACTGTGACATTGATCCCTTGATTCATAAACCCTTATGAGCCAAATTGTCTGGGAATCAATAAACGACAGAAACTAGCTCAACCTTTTTCAAAGATGAAGTTTGAAGAAATGAACACTTCTGCCCACTACATTTCAGTCCATTTGGTTATTCGTGGGGGACCAGTGATTACCACAGTCGTAGTCAACTCTAATTGGAAATGTGCTTTGGGAAGTTAAATTATTGTTGACAGAGAGGGTTTTCTGGTGTTTGCCATCAATAGAAGGCAACAAAAAGAATATGGTTATAAAACCTTTAAAACTTTATGTCATACTGAACCTTTTAGTGTTAATAAACCCTAGAATCTAACAGTCTTAACATCTGTAGTAGGAAAAATAGATGAGCAATAAAGTTGTTTATCTTACAATAAAAACACAAAGAAAGTATAAAAGTCAGAAGACGTTTTGAGACAAGAAGCATTCTGTCCTTTTTTTTCTGAAATGAAATATTCTGGGCACACTTAATATTTTGTTCATTTTCATAATCCCGTCTCTCATGTTGCAGTGGGAGCCCTGGGTGTTAACGACAGAAAGATCAAAAGGTTCTCAAAATCTGACTCCTAGGAGCCGAAGACAACGTCCTCATGTAATGTTTCCATAATTCCCTCAGTGGAGCAGCTTTACCACCTTGCTGCAGCCCAAAGTTCGAGGTGATTAATTCACTTGCTCAGCTAAGAATTGATCTGCATTTTGGCATGTCATACTGTGAAGGAATAGAGGTCCTCTGTATAACCCTTGGGAAGGTAGGGAAGGCAGGGGACGAATATTTATCCACCTTGTGGGCAAAATCACCTGCTCCAGGGCTCAGAGGGTCGGTCAGCCCAAAAAACCCAGGAACCTACCTCTCCTGGCACAGCAAGGGATGAAAAGAGCTTCCTGGATTACGTGCTGGACAATGAATTCCGGAAATCACAGTTCTGCTAAACCATCAACTTAAAAATTAGTTTGCACTTTATCAAAATAAATAAAATAGGGACTATGAAGCTATTGTCTAAGAAATGTAGCAGAGAAACAAGGATCAGAGGAAATGAAGCCAACAAGTTGTTTCATTATGTTATCTTTAAAATCTTCTTTGTTATTGCTCTGTGCATTATAGTTTGTCTCACCTTTAACTCAAGGGAAAAGATTCACTCAACCATGGATATGGAGATAATGCACACATGGCCACACACTCTCAGCTGCCATCTTTTCTTTGTGGTATGAAGATGCACTTGTGCAATGTGATTGTGATGAATATCTTGAATGTGTGCTTCTCCATACATTCACTCAATTTCAGATTCTAAATTCAAGGCAATTCAAATTTTAAGTTAGATGTTTCTAAGCAAATTTTCAAAGTATTTCTTAGATTGAGGGGTTTCAGAAGCATGCACATTATAAAGGGCAAGATTGGTGTTTAGATATAAGTGGAGACATCATGGCAGAAGGAATACCTGGATGCTGGTGCCATTCGTCCTTTGATTTCCTCTTAGGTTTAAAGATTTAGAAATAAACATGTAGCTTTTTCAGGGCTGGCTGCATACAGTAGACACTTAGGCATGTACTAGTCACTGCTAATAATGACACCTGTGTGCCTAGATACTCTGCCCACTCTATCCCTTGTTCCTGTGCATGAATCCAAGATCAATCTCACCCAGGAAATAAGAGCTCACGTGTGTCGAATATTTGCGCACCAGGCAGTAGCCCAAATGCCTCAGAGAGATCAGCTCACCTAATTCTCACACCAACTATAGGAAGTAATTATCACCCATATTACCAATTGGGAGATGAAGAAACTGAGGCATGGAGAGATGGGTTATCTTCCTCTGAAAATGTGCTGAGAAACACTAGAGACAGACTTTGAATGCAAGCAGTTGGGCTCCAGAATTGGTATTCTTTGTAGCTGCGTTACACTCTGAACTTCAGAAACTCATCTAAAGCTGAATTGAATTTTTAAAATTTAAATCGGTAATGTATTTGCTTATTTAAGAAAATTTAGTAGGGCATTTGTTATTATGATATTATTTTGGAAATATTCTTTGTTAGCATGACATTTGATGACAAAAATCACTTTAATGTTTTGCTTTACCAGCTTTTAAAAATGAAGACCATAATACCTTTCTATAAAGATGTACATGACATTTGCACAAAAGTAAATAGTGAAATATGTTAATTCTGATAATAGGAGCATAGATCTTAGCCTTCATACTTACAGACATATAAATTAAACTTTTCACTGGCTATGGAAGGTAACTATGAAACAACAGTTTTATTTCAATTTAGGGATTAGAAAACAAATGAGTGGCTGAGAAATAAAGAAGGTATCTATCTAGTCCCTGCAAGGGCAAGGGACCAGCCATGACCATCCCTGTGGGTTGCCTGTGCCCTTCCACACACTGGCTGCATCCACGTACCCGCTGGTGCTTGAAAGGGAATCTGGGGTAGAGACCAATGACTCCTACCAGTTTATACCACCAGGCTGTAAGAAGGAGCTTGATACACTTTCCTAAGTCGAATGAAACACAGGTTTTAAAAGATAAAAAAATTAAGTATAATACACACTTGTCACTACGTAGAAATGAGAACTAGAAAGAAAAAGAGAAGGAAGAGGAGGAGAAAGAGAGAAAAAGTGGAGGAGGAGGAGAAGCAGGAGGAGGGAAATGGGCTCTTTACCTTTGCTGGCTGGAGACGTTGCTCTTGATGCTGGCTGGTCAGGCAGGCGCTTGGATCTTGGTGACAAGAACCTACTGTTGCCTCAGGCCAGCTCACTGAATCCAGCATTGATGATTTAAAGAGCCTAAGGGGATATTCTTTCTTATCCCAAAAACAACATTCAGAGTTTTCTCTCTGTGAATGTTTTCTTGAATGAATTTGAAATGCCTTTGTCTTAAGGAGTAGAATGAACCACATTGTGTGGAAAATGAACAATGACTCATTATTTCCTTTGTGAACACTGAACTCTTCCTTGGCTGATATTGACCACATACATTTTACTTTTACCTAGAAGTTCCATTTCTTAATGTCAGACTAACAACACAATTTTTTGTTTCACTTTTTCCCCTTTATAGTGAGTGGTTCTTTTTATCTCCCTGTGACACTGGTTTGCATAGGATTTAGATTTGCTTTCCATATTTGTGAAAGAGAAAATTATTCTCAAATTTTGTTTGTGAATACAATGATTCTGAAATAACAGTCATGTAATGTCCCCATCAGGTTTATGTTAAAACAATAGAAACCAAAATAGTAAGCAACAAGAGGGAAAAAAAAGAAAAAAAAAAAAAGAGCAGAAGCCATTTTACTTGCAAGGTGATGATCTATAGTCATGAGTAGGCATAAAGGGACTCTTAACACTCAAAGCATTCAGAAGCTCCAGAAACTAATGCTGTAATAATAATTTTAAAAAATCTATGCCAAGACTTTCACTGAAAAACCTTATTTCTTTTAGGATTTCCAGACTGCTTCTTTTTTTTCCTGACATAACTAAGAGTTTACTTAGAAAAATTGGGGGGATAATGTATCTAAGTAGTTGTTTTATCTAGAATCTAGATATGGCACACATATTAAATTCAGTCATTGTAACTATAAAAAAATTAATAAAATGGACACCATGGCTGAGATTTTTGTAGAACCAAAGTACAGTGTTTTCAAAGTACAATATAATTTCAAGAATTTCTTGAAGTTCTTGAGAATTTCCTCAGCCAGTACTTTGTGAAAGGTAATGGTTTTAGCTCTGACTTCAGAACAGAGTTTAGTTAAGCATGAAGTTAATTGTCTACATCAACTTCAACCCCCAACCCAGACACATCTGGTAATGTCTGGAGATATTCTTGTTTGACCCAGTGAGTGACCACCACTGGCATCTTAGGGGCAGAACTTAAAGATGCTGTTTAACATCCTACAAAAAGCAGGACACATCCACAAGAGAGAGCTATTTTGCCCCAAATGTTAACAGCACCAAAATTGAGGACCCCTGGCTTAGGGTCTTCAGTTCCTCTGGAGGCTGCAGTCTGATGCTCCAGCTGTTAATTCTCTGGTACTTATCTAGCATTCATCAGAGGTGCATTATTTAAAGGCCACTAATCTTGTATTTTCTATTAACATTATCTGGATTCTTCCTCCAAATTATAGAAAGGGAATGAGTGACAGAGGAGGAGCTGTAGAGAACCCTCTGATGCTCTGACAAGTCAAGGCAATGCAAGAGATCTGGGTCTGTACCCTTGACAGAGTCATCTGAAAGAACTGAAGGAAGAGATTTGTCTCCCACCTCCTGACCCACACCTCCCACTTCCTGACCCATATCTCCCATTTCCTCACAAGTGTCTCCCACTTCCTGATACATATCTCCCTATTCCTGACCCACAACTCCCACTTCCTGACCCATATCTCCCACTTCCTCACAGTGTCTTCCACTTCCTGACAGACTTCCCACTCCTGTGGGTGGACATCTGGTAAACCACAGTGGCTGAGAGGCAACATAGCTCAAGACAGTCAGCTGAGCCTGGGCTCCACATGTTACAAGCCACAGACTTGTGGACATTAGACATTGCCTTCCATAGTCTCTGGTCCCATTCTTACATTTTTAAGAAGTATGTGTGATTTCAGACTCTTACATATTTTCCAAGAATAAAGCAGCCTCTACAGTCCAGCCAAAACTGAGTTTCTTGGGAGTGTTCTCTAAGCTTCAGCTCTTGGAGTATCGTTTCGGCCAAGCAGAGGCAGTTTTAAAGGAATTATGTCTCAACTCTGACTATTCAAATTGGGTTATATTTAGAAAAAATATTCCTCTGATATTCACTTTGAAAAAGTGTCTTCTTTGAAATTTCATCCCTCCTCAGAGAGATTTATATGTTCTTGGCCTTCATGACTGAAATTCCCTAGTGAGCCTTTCTCAGCTTTATATTCAGAGAAAATTGTGTTTGCCACATTTACTTTAAATGATGAATCTTCATGTGTATATTTCCAAAAGCCTTAAAGCAATAGATAAACCTTATAAAAATCAAATAGAAAATAATAAAGAAGGAAATAAAGGTCTTGATGTACTCAATAATCAATAATCTTTATTTTAGGACCTGATCAAAATCACAAGGGATGGAAACTCTTGGTAAATACAAACTAAGATGGATTACTCAATGGAATGTTGGTTTCTGTGGTATATAAACAAAAAATACAGAAGCAATACTAAAAGAGCTGACTCGTTTGTCAAAGGGCAGATTCAAAGGAAATGAAAAGTACCGGAACCCACTGCAGTGTTTCAAGTGTGAACAGTCCTTTAGTTCATGGCTGGCCTCTTCATGTCTAGTTGTTGTGAAATACTTTTAAAGGAGCAAACACTATGTGGTCATTTCTTCTTGGACAGTTACCTAAATTATTATATTGATAATTTCATGTTGTGAATGACATTTAGGTTAAAACCTTTTTATTTGGGTTCATGATATGGTAGAAAAGGGCCATACATGCCATGAAATTGGCTAAATTTTAGAATTTAATGCATAGGGTCAATCAAAGGGTCTCCTACTTTGCTGATAATGGTGTAGAAGGGCTCAGTGTTTTTGTAGGTGAATTTGGCAATATATTTTCAAAATAAAAATACACACATCTTAGGATGAAGCATATGTTTTGACATCATTCATAGGGCAGAGTTGCATGTGTACAAGAAAATTTATGTAGAGAATGGCCTCTGAAACAAGAAAGATTTAATGAACTATTTCACAGGTGATGAATCTGGGTGTTATCTTTGAGTTATCCATTTCAACTCTCATTCCCAATCCGTCAGCCAGTTCTTTAAAAAAGTTAGTTTATAAAAAAAGGAAGAAGAAAAAGAAAAAGACTGAAACATACTATTTAGCATCTAAAAAGAGAAAAAGTAGATACAACTGTATGTGCCAAGACGAAAAAATCTCCAAGATAATTTCTAAAATGAGAAAACAAAATTACAAAAGATTTGTTGTGAAATAGTAAATACTGAGTTAAAAAAGAAACCTATGCATGCATTAGCATGCAAAGAAACCTTTGCATTTACACATACATTTGTATATAAATTTATAAGAAAAGTCTGGAAACCATATCTAAAACACACTTACAGTGGTTTCTTCTGAGAATGACATTGAGGAGAGATCAGGGACTTGTCTAAGAAAGATATATTTAAGCAGAAACTTGAATGATGAGCAGGAAGAAGTCACAGCTTTCCAGATGGAGAAATGGAGAATCAGCAAGAGCAAAGGCCACAGGGATGAACCATAATGGAAGAGAATATTTAAAAAAAAAAGTCTCTATGTGTATAACTGAGTCACTTTACTGTACAGCAGAGATTGGCACAGCATTGTAAATCAAATATACTGCAATTAAAAAAAAGAAAAAAAAAGAGTAAAGGCCACTGAAGACAAGATGAATCACAAGTCAGTGAGGGTAAGGATGCTGCTAAGTGAACAGGGAGTAAAAGAAGACGGTCAGAGGTGGCCCAGGGCCCAGCGCATTGTAGACAGGGTTGGTTAAAGAGCTCAGATTCTAATGAATAGAATATAAATCCTTTAGAGAATTTGAAGTGTATATAATGAAGATATATAATTTCTCTTTTGAATAGGTCTTCATAAAGTATTATAGTCAATGGTAGAACCAGGGAGCCTGGTTGGCTCTTGACCTGCTGTGGCAGGACATGATGGTGGCTCCTATGTTCAGCAGAAGTTATCTTAGTATTAGCGATTAGAAATAAAGTTTAAATTTTGGAAATAAAGTAGGACCCAACATTGAAATTACGACTTGAATAACAAGTTCTACCTGGATGTTTTATTTATTTGTTTGTACATTTGTTTTCCAGGTATTCTCTTTGTGGTGTTCATTAATAATTCATGTATATTTTAACACATTGAATGTTTGTGTTTTTAAAATAAATGAAAGGGTGGAATATGGAAAAAAGAGCTCCTTATTAAGAGCTCAGTAGATCTCAAACAAATTTGGTATTGAATCACCAGGTCCTTCGGAGGTAACAAAAATATTAGTAGACAAATTGGATAAAAAAAATGAGGCAAATAATGTTTTAATTATTTGCAGGTGTTACTGTGGGTCTGTGCTAGAACCAATCTTATAATAATACATTTTGTAAAATAAGCCCAATATTTTATTTGGATTTAATCATAACTCTGTATGGGTGGTGGTTATCCAAAGAACAACAAAGTTAAATTAAGCACAATGATTATCAATATTATTAAAGGTAGAAAAATATGGCTACAAATGAAAAAAATCAAAACAACAACATAACCCTCTTACGGTGGAGAGTTATATTTCTAGTATCTTTTCTATAGATGTCTTTACCGTGGAAAATTTCTCCCTTTATCTGAATCACTTCTCCATACCATTTACTGAAATAACAGGTCAACATATTGCTAGAAGAAGGATTTAAAATTATGAAAGTAATACAGCTTCACGCATTTATGTTGATTCATAATCATTTTTTTTAAAATGTGATATCCCATTTGTGGTTTGATTTACAGTAGGGATTGTGCATTAATACAGTAGAAGATAATTTATTCAGGAGTTTACATATTAAAAGCATCCAAACAGTGTAATTATTCTGAAATAATGATTATTTATTTAGCAAAATAATGTCACTGTGATCTTTGAAAAAAAATGTCTTCTTGTGTGATTTATTCATGAGCTCCATGGGGCTCTGAATTATGCTAGCAGCCAGCCCCAGCCACTGGACTCAGAGTTTTGGGGACGGGAATGGGTGACTCAAAAACAATCCTCTCAGAGGTCACTTCTTGCTGTAAAACTCATATAAATTTCATGGAATAAGGGTCATTTTTTTCAGAGTAGAAATCCTCAGAGTGAAAGGGAAATGAGCAAGGGAAGCTCCAGCAAGAGTGACCTGGGGATCTGATGCATCTTCCCAAAGGTATATCTGCCTGCACCATCCTCTCCTTCCTTTTCTGAGACACCTAGTCAATAAATCCTGAGAAAGCATGCATGATCATGCCCATCTTCATGCAGCAATGATTTATTTTTAAGAAAATGAACATGAGTTGATGATTAAATCTTAATTTTCTGTGATGCAATCTTAATTTTCTGTGATTTTCTGTTTCTGTGAAAATTGCTATGTATTTCTGTTCTATTTCAAATTAACCTGGATTTCTTTGATTGATGCAAGGTAAAGACAGATCCTTAATATATTTATATCAAATAAAAAGTTTAATAAAACATGGATTTTTGAATCTCATTTATTTTTTCCAATCTACTTTATGTCTACCATTAGTACCAAATTTTATGAGCCAGAACATGTTCTTAATAATTTTGCTCTATTGGATTCAAAATATGTGAATTCTGCAAAACTTATTAATTCACATCAGGTCAGATCATAAACATCACTAGTTAGCGATTTTCTAATATACTAGCCAAGTCAAGATATTAGTTTTGTGCAAGCAGAGATACATGGAATCCATCAACATTTCCTTGAAAGTAACAAGGAAACAGGATTCTAGGTTATAACACACACACACACACACACACACACACACACACACACGCACGCACCTATTTGACCATAAAAGTACAAAGAGAGTCATGAAAGATTATTTACTCATTGCTACTACATGTAGTTGTTATATACAGATCAATAGTTGGAGCTTATATTCATGGTTATTTTAACCCACCAAGAAAATAGAAAAGGAAAGGTAAAACATGGAAGATAAAACACAGAGATTTACACATCCCAGGATACACTTAGACATTTTAGTCTTTGAGGTGCCAATAAAATTATAGAGTATCTTATAATAGCTATACCTGCTGCTTTCTTTGACTGATGAGAATGAAGAAAAAGAAAGACAGAAAGATTAAGAAGACCTTAAAATCCATATGACTAAATAAAACTGTCCTTATTTACTAACATCACAGACTGTTACCAAAATAGCCTACAGCTAGAGTGAATCCCAGAATAGTGATGCATCTTGCTGCTACGGGGCAGAAAAGCAAACATCTAGCAGTGAAAAGGAAGCAGGATTTTTAAATTAGATTAATTCATGGATAAAATGCAAAAGATAAATGAAAATATTCTTGTTCCTGAAGGTTGGTTTCCCAGTAAATAAATCAGAGAGGGAGTAAATAGTGATTTGCTTTTCCTTCTCTGTTTAAGAGCTTCTAATGAGTGCTTCAACCTCTCTCACTGTCTCTCTATCTCTATTGCTCTCTTTCTCTTTTCATTTTAATTTTAAATCCAACACCACTTAAATGTTTGCCCTATATAAGGGGAAAGTCTTAAGACTCATAAATGTGATGGTTACATATTTCCCCAGAAATAGAAAAAAACCCTTTGTTCCGTGGAAACGTACTATATGCAAACAACATCCTTTGTCTTTTCCAAATACAGTCTTTACCTTTGCCACTTCCTTGGCAAAAGGCCTGGAAACTCTTATTCAATATAATAAAACAAAATATTGTTTCTTCAATGGGGAGGTTTTATCTTACAAGACTGACTAATTAAGTAGAGTTAATATTGAACCTGTATTTTGCCATCAACATGTATTTGCTGTAATATCACTGACCTCTCCAACTGTAGCCTAGCATGAAGGACTAGCTCTGGTTCTTATCTTGGGTCTTTTTAGATTATTCCTGGGAAAGAAAGGAAAAAGGAAGGAAGGAGGAAGGGAAGAAGGAAGGTAGGAAGGAAGGAAGGAAAGAAAGAAGGAAGGAAGGGAGGGAGGGAGGGAGGGAGGGAGGGAGGGAAGGATGAAAACTCCAGGACAATTTGGCTTCTGTTATTGCAGAATAGTACTCAGTCTTCATGATGTGTTTTGGTTTGAAGGGAGTAATGAACTGACTCTCCTGAGCATCTGTGAGAATGAGAAGAGTTTGATATGAAACTGAGACATAGAGTGTCACACTTGAGGAAAATCTGATATCACAACTGAAAATCAGAGTTAACAAAACACAAGATAGTGCAAGTTGTTGACTTTTTATAAAAATACACTGTTAGTGAGTTCCCCCTTTGTGCTCATAGATGGATTTAATTATTTTTTCATTCATTATATGCATAATGTTTATGAAAGTATTATTGACTTACATGATACAAGAGTGCTCTCTTTAAGGCCAAATTGCCCCAGGCATCCTGAGAGGTCACCCAGGTCTCCATCAGCTAATTCTGCATCTTGCTAGATCCTGCCAGAGACAATCAGCACAGAATTACAGATGAAATGATGGTTACAGAATATTTTAACACTTTACTGATTCGAAAGTGCCTCATTGGAAGAGTCACACATATCTTTCCTTTTTT
Source organism: Globicephala melas (assembly GCF_963455315.2). Lineage (NCBI taxonomy): Eukaryota > Metazoa > Chordata > Mammalia > Artiodactyla > Delphinidae > Globicephala > Globicephala melas. Next base: position 3,213,300 of record NC_083316.1, on the reverse strand, counting down.
GCAAATGACTTTAGGACCTTATTCCATGACCATTACCTGAAGTGAATCAGAGACCAGCTCAGGGTTACATTTCATATCTCAGAAGAGCAGAAGTTTTATCTGCATACACGGAAGTTCCTGGGACAAAGAAGGTAACTGTCTTGCTGTTCAGATGGGGTACACAGCACATCTATCAATCAATTGTCCAAAATGCATATAGAAATAAGAGTTGCATTAAAAAATTAACAAACAAGTTGTACTTTAGTACTTACAATACCCTGGTGAAAAATTAATCATCTTTCTTTCCATTGGACAGTTAAGAAATCTTCACAAAGATAGGTATTAAGAATCAAAAAAAGAAAAATAAGCAAGATGTAAAAGAATAAAATCTCTGCTGTGATGTGTATGCCAGTGCCTATGATATCTGATGATCACAAGTAGGGAGTTGACGTTCCAAAACAGCTTATTAGGTAAATGTGTAAAGCTTTGGGGCTGTGCACCATTCTCTTTATTTATTCCTTTGTTGCATATAATTCTGATTTGGGATAAGATCCACTGCTACTTCAACGTCTCTGAAACTGGCTTGGTGGAGAAGCCCACAGAGTTCTTTGTGGTTTTCTAGAGCTTAGAAATCAACAGAAAATTAAGACCAAGTGCTGAAAATCTTTTTATAGACGAGCTCTAGGAATGCACATTCACTGAAGCATGTCCTTTGAAAACCCTATTCACTTATATGTTTTCCAGAACTATTGATGTATAACCCTCTTATACTAAGACTAACACTTGGATACATACTGTCAACATATGGTCAATGTAAATGACATAATGGCACAGACATGCTAACATACCTCAGAGCAGGCATTCCCTTTATGTGGGAGGGTTCGCTATTGTAACAGGAAAGCACCCCAAAGATGAATGGGAGAATGCTCACAATTTCCAACAGAAGAAAACTTTGATCCTACCCTGAGGCATAGTTTGAAGAAGGTTGTCATTGAGTTCCCATCTCTTCCAACCAGATTTTACACACACACCCTCCTCTTCCACATACAGGGCAGAAGTTGGTCCTTTGGCCTTTCCTTGTTAAAATCATGCACAGAAACAGAACCAACTAATGACAACATACTTCTTGCATATCTGGACCTTTAACAATCTCTAAATAATTGTCAACACTTGGTCCCATCTCATTCTTAAAACGAACATGACATGTACTGTCATTGTTTTGCAGCTGAGAGCGCTGAGTCTCAGAGATGCTGGGACTTGCCCAAGGTAATACACGTGGGGTAGGCAGATGTACAGTTAGAGCTCAGTTGTTCTGACATCCTAGTCAATGCTCTCCTTATTGTCCATGCATCCCAGGCCAGAATCCATTTCACCACGTGGCCATGTTAAGGTAGCATAAAAAATGGCATATGCCATTTCTTCATGAGGATAATGGGCCAGGTAAAGAACTTTTTAAAATACTGAAGAATTAATTTCACATTAGGAAAATATTTCTATCAGAACTTGTAAGACACTATCCTTCTAGATTTGATAATTCCCATTTACACAAGGCAAATCTAGGCTGTTTGCCAATAAAAGGAATGATTGCAGCTATGTCACCAAATCTTCTACTTTCTCATTTAAACCTCTACAGAACAAAATCACAAATTACATAAAATATATAATATTAATGTAGATAATATATATAATATAAAAACCAAACTGGGACCACAGAAATAAAATTGTCTGAAGGATGGGGCACCTTATTAAATTCCGTGCTTCAAAATACTTAATTTTAAATAGATTTCACTCTGGATTTAGGGCAACATATTTAAATATCATAATTTTACTGTCATACAAATATTTGAATATTTTCTAACTAAAGTATATAGTTTCTCTGTAAGAATGTTTGTCATTAGTAAGGATATGAACCATTTGTTCAGCAAGACTTCACTTGAAGACTTTTGAGCCCCATTGTGGAAAGACAAAAAAACAGAACCAAAACCAATAAAAAACTCCATCTGGTCAGTGTGAAATAAGGATAGTGAAATTTAAATAAATAAATAAATATAAATATATATATATATATATATATATAATCGAGAAGCAAGACAGAGAGTCTACACATAACTTATTGATTTACCTCATTCAACAGCCCCTGATCTGTTTTGGTATTTCTGCAATTTGGATGACTTCCAACACTGGAATTTTTCTCCACGAGAAAAAAGAGAGTTGCACGTGTATAAGTTTAATGCTGAATTCTGGATTTGAATAGATCAACCACAGATCAAGTATCTTTTTTATGCAAAAGTAAAGTTAGCTGAGGATCATTTAATGTGCATTCACTCTACTAAAAGTGCTTTTTAGGGGAACTAAGAATTCAAGACTCTTGAACAACTAGGATCTCAGGATTGTAATTTCTGACATTGGATTCAGGTTAATATAGATATAGCTAGGTAATCTCACATAATATGATATGTATTTAACAGATATAGATTTAAGTGGTGTGAACCACTGAAGAAACTCTGCAATGAAAATAGGGTGTATTGTACAGATAAATAACCAAAGCTACAAAATTCCTTTTTTTTTTTAATTTTTTCTTGGAGAAGAAAACAGTGACAATTAATCTGAAACCCTTATTTTTATATTAAGTATGAATAAAGTAATACTTAAAAGTTTCTTGCTTCATGGGGATCTTCAAGATGGCGGAGGAGTAAGACGTGGAGATAACCTTCCTCCCCACAAACACATCAAAAATATATCTACATGTGGAACAACTCCTAAAGAATACCTACCGAACATTGGCAGAAGAACTCAGACTTCCCAAAAGGCTCTTAAACTCACTATGTACTGGCCGTGTGGTTGAAAGGGTCACAATGCTCCAGCCAGGTGTCAGACTTGAGCCTCTGAGGTGGGAGAGCTGAGCTCAAGACATTGGACCACCAGAGACCTCCTGATCCCCCATAATATCAATCGGCAAGAGCTCTCCCAGAGATCTCCATGTCAACATTAAGATCCACCTCCACTCAACGACCAGCAAGTTACAGTGCTAGACACCATATGCTAAACAACTAGCAAGATAGGAAAACAACCCCACCCATTAGCAGAGAGGCTGCCTAAAATCATAATAAGTTCACAGACACCCCAAAATACACCACTGGACATGGTCCTGCCCACCAGAGAGACAAGACCCAGTCTCATCCACCAGAACACAGGAAACAGTCCCTTCCATCAGGAAACCTACACAACACATTGAACCAACATTACCCACAGGGAGCAGACACCAAAAATAACGGGACCTATGAACCTGCAGCTTGCAAAAAGGAGACCCCAAACAGTAAGTTAAACAAAATGAAAAGACAGAGAAATACACAGCAGATGAAAGAGCAAGGTAATACCCACCAGAACAAACAAATGAAGAGGAAATAAGCAGCTTACCTGAAAAAGAATCCAGAGTAATTATAGTAAAGATTATTCAAAATCTTGGAAATAGAATGGAGAAAATACAAGAAATATTTGAAAATGACCTAGAAGAACTAAAGAGCAAACAAACAATGATGACACAATAAAGAAAATTAAAAATTCTCTAGAAGGAATCAATAGCAGAATAACTGAGTCAGAAGAACGGATAAGTCACCTGGAAGATAAAATAGTGGAAATAACTCTTGCAGAGCAAAATAAAGAAAAAAGAATGAAACGAATGAAGGACCATCTCAGAGACCTCTGGGATAACATTAAATGTGCCAACATTCAAATTATAGGGGTCACAGAAGAAGAGCAAAAAAGGGACTGAGAAAATATTTGAAGAGATCATAGTTGAAAACTTCCCTAATATGGGAAAAGAAATAGCCAATCAAGTGCAGGAAGAGCAGAGAGTCCCATAAAGGATAAATCCAAGGAGAAATATGCCAAGACACATATTAATCAAACTATCAAAAATTAAACATAAAAAATATTAAAAGCAGCAAGGGAAAAGTAACTAATAATGTGCAAGAGAATCCACATAAGGTTAATAGCTGATTTTTCAGCAGAAATACTGCAAGCCAGAAGGGAGTGACAGGACATATTTAAAGTGATGAAAGGGAAAAAGCTACAACCAAGATTACTCTACCCAGCAAGGATATCATTCAGATTTCACAGAGAAATTAAAACCTTTACAGACAAGCAAAACTAAGAGAATTCAGCACCACCAAACCAGCTTTACAACAAATGCTAAAGGAACTTCTCTAGGTAAGAAACACAAGAGAAGGAAAAGACCTACAATAACAAACCCAAAACAGTTAAGAAAAAGGTAATAGGAACATACATATCAATAACGACCTTAAATGTAAATATATTAAATGCTCCAACAAAAAGACATAGACTGGCTGAATGGATACAAAAACAAGACTTGTATATACACTGTCTACAAAGACCACTTCAGACCTAGGGAAACATACAGACTAAAACTGAGGGGATGGAAAAAGATATTCCATGCAAATAGAAATCAAAAGAAAGCTGGAGTAGCAATTCTCATATCAGACAAAATAGACTTTAAAATAAAGACTATAGCAAGAGAAAAAGAAGGACACTACATAATGATCAAGGGGTCAATCCAAGAAGATATAACAATTGTAAATATTTATGCACCCAACTTAAGAGCGCCTCAATACATAAGGCAAATGCTAATAGCTATAAAAGGTGAAATTTACAGTAACACAATCTTAGTAGGGGACTTTAACACCCAACTGTCACCAATGGACAGATCATCAAAAATGAAAATAAATAAGGAAACACAAGCTTTAAATGATACATTAAACAAGATGGACTTAATTGATATTTACAGGACCTTCCATCCAAACACAACAGAATACACTTCCTTCTCAAGTGCTCATGGAATATTCTCCAGGATAGATCATTTCTTGAGTCACAAATCAAGACTTGGTAAATTTAAGAAAATTGAAATTGTATCAAGTATCTTTTATTATCACAACACTATGAGACTAGATATCAATTACAGGGAAAAAAAACTGTAAAAAATACAACCATATGGAGGTAAACAGTATGCTACTAAATAACCAAGAGATCACTGAAGAAATCAAGGAGGAAATCAAAAAATACCTAGAAGCAATTGACAAAGAAAACATGATGGCCCCAAACCTATGAGATGCAACAAAAGCAGTTCTAATAGGGAAGTTTAGAGCAATACAATACTACCTCAAGAAACAAGAAACGTCTCAAATAAACAACCTAACCTTACACTTAAAGCAATTAGAGAAAGAAGAGTGAAAAAAAACAAAAAACAAAGTTAGAAGAAGAAAAATAAATCATAAAGATCAGATCAGAAATACATGAAAAAGAAATGAAAAAAATGTTAGCAAAGATCAATAAAACTGAAAGCTGTTTCTTTGAGAAGATAAACAAAGTTGATAAACCATTAGCCAGACTCATCAAGAAAAAGGGAGAAGACTCAAACCAATAGAATTAGAAATGATCAAAGGGAAGTAAAAACTGACACTGCAGAAATACAAAGGATCATGAGAGATTACTACAAGCAACTATATGCCAATAAAATGGGCAATCTGGAAGAAATGGACAAATTAAAAGAATAAAATACCCAGGAATAAACCTACTTATGGAGACAAAAGAGCTGTATGCAGAAAAATATAAGACACTGATGAAAGAAATTAAAGATGATATAAACAGTTCTTGGATTGGGAAAATCAACATTGTGAAGTTGACTATACTACCCAAAGAAATCTACAGATTCAATGCAATCCCTATCAAACTACTAATGGCATTTTTCACAGAACTAGAACAAAAAAATTCACAATTCGTATGGAAACACAAAAGACCCCAAATAGCCAAAGAAATCTTGAGAAAGAAAAACAGAGCTGGAGGAATCAGGCTCCCTGTCTTCAGACTATACTACAAAGCTACAATAATCAAGACAGTATGATACTGGCACAAAAACAGAAATAGAGATCAATGGAACAGGATTGAAAGCCCAGAGATAAACCCACTCACCTATGGTCACCTTATCTTTGATAAATGAGGCAAGAGTATACAGTGGAGAAAAGACAGCCTCTTCAATAAGTGGTGCTGGGAAAACCGGACAGCTACACGTGAAAAAATGAAATTAGACCACTCCTTAACACCGTACACAAAAATAAACTCTAAATGAATTAAAGACCTAAATGTAAGGCCAGACACTATAAACCTCTTAGAGGAAAACATAAGCAGAACACTCTATGACATAAATCATAGCAAGATCATTTTTGATCCTCCTCCTAGAGAAATGGAAATAAAAACAAAAATAAACAAATGGGACCTAATGAAACTTAAAAGCTTTTGAACAGCAATCGAAACCATAAGCAAGACAAAAAGACAACCCTCAGAAGGGGAGGAAATATTTGCAAACGAAACAACTGACAAAGGATTAATCTCCAAAATATACAAGCAGCTCATGCAGCACAATATCAAACAACAACAACAAAAAACAATCCAAAAATGGGCAGAAGACCTAAATAGGCATTTCTCTAAAGAAGATATTCAGATTGCCAACAAATGCATGAAGGAAAGCTCAATGTCATTAATCATTAGATAAATGCAAATCAAAACTACAATAAGCTATCACCTCACACCAGTCAGAATGGGCATCATCAAAAAATCTACAAACAATAAGTCCTGGGGAGGATGTGGAGAAAAGGGAATCCTGTTGCACTGTTGGTGGGAATGTAAGTTGATACAGCCACTATGGAGACCAGTATGGAGGTTTCTTAAAAAACTAAAAATAGAACTACCATATGAGTCAGCAATCCCACTACTGTGCATAAATCCTGAGAAAATCATAATTCAAAAGAATCATGTACCACACTGTTCATTTCAGCTCTATTTACAATAGCCAGGACATGGAAGCAACCTAAGTGTCCATCAGCAGATGAATGGATAAAGAAGATGTGGCACATATATTCAATGGAATATTACTCAGCCATAAAAATAAACAAAATTGAGTTATTTGTAGTGAGATGGGCAGACCTAGAGTCTGTCATACAGAGTGAAGTAAGTCAGAAAGAGAAAAACAAATACCATAGGCTAACACATACATATGGAATCTAAAAAAAAAAAAAAGTCGTTCTGTTGAACCTAGGGAGAGGACAGGAATAAAGATGCAGACGTAGAGAATGGACTTTAGGACATGGGGACAGGGAAGGTTAAGCTGGGACAAAGTGAGAGAGTGGCATGAACATATATACGCTACCAAATGTAAAATAGGTAGCTAGTGGGAAGCAGCCACAAAGCACAGGGAGATCACGTCAGTGCTTTGTGTCCACCTAGAGGGGTGGGATAGGGAGGGTGGGAGGGAGACACAAGAGGGAGGATATATGGGGATATATGTATACATATAGCTGATTCACATTGTTTTACAGCAGAGACTAACACACCATTGTAAAGCAATTATACTCCAATAAAGATGTTAAAAAAAAATCATTCTATCACTTCATACAAATCTCCCTGAGAATGTGGGCTTGATTCTGGGCCCACAGTCTCCTGGCCTGGACTTCTACCTACTTTGCAATGATATATGTATATATGCACTGAACTGTGGATTCCACTTTTATGCATCCCAGACTCAATGTTCTATATATTATACATTCATGTTTTAGTTTTTCTGCAAGAATCCCAGAAGGGATGGCAAAAAAAAAAAGTTTCACTTTCTTCTCTCTTTTATGTCTACTCTCTTCTTCCTTTTTTCCTTGAAAACCAGAGCAAAAAAATCATGAAATGAAAATAACATAAAAACTCAAACAAAAACTAAGTCATAAGAAAACATCAGTGATGTTTTGAAGAAAGCGCTGTGGTTCAGAATCCCAGTCCACTGACCATTCCAACACGTTCCTCTTGCCTTTGTTCTCAGAGTCACAAGATCCTCTGTGGCGCCCTCTGCAGTTGTGCAGAGAAACTGACGTGGTGAGGCTGTAGGCTGTGGAGCTCCTCGCTCACCTGCATGATGCTTTCCTGGCCCAAATGTCCACACACTGCTCTATTCACAGGCCTGACGACGTTGCCAAAATCTGGTTCCAGCAGCATCTCTCGTCAATGTTTTCCCTAATGCTGATGTTAGAAACACTTTCTTCCTCTTCTGAGCCTTCACTGCCCAGGCATATCCCTCATCTGGCATTCAGGACTTCCACATTTCCTGCCCTGTGGCTCATCTTCCTCTGCTACGCTCTATCCCCTGAGGACAGGGTCGTGGGCCTCATAAATGCTCACTTTGCACACAGTGTTTCGTACCACACTCAAGAGTATGTAATCGTTAAATGCATGCAGAAGGAAGGGGCAAGAATCCTTCTAAGACAAATATCCCTGTGAAATTCTTAATTCTCTGTTAATAGCACCAACATTACATCTAAGGGACCTTATTTCTGGAAGGTCCTTTGACAAAAACAATATGAAAAAAAATGTATGTAAGAAGAAATTATCTTCTACTTTGGATGATTAGCTAAATCTTGTCAGAAGAAAGACAGTAGTGGACCAATGGATGATTTTATATTACAGAAGTGCTCTATTTTTTTCCCTTGGTAGGGATAAAAAAAAAAATTGGCAATGCTCAGATCATTGCTTGATTTGGCACTGAATGTTTTCTCACTGTGTCAAAATAAAACATTATTTTTCAGGATGTTTTCTTATCTTGATGTTCAGGAGAATGACTTTGAATTTTGTAAGTGGAATTATGTTACCATTTTATTTCTTAACTTACTAGAGTTACCTGATTTATCCAACCCAGGAACAATATAGAGATTTTTCATTGCTGAATGAGTGATTTACATTGGCAAGGGAATGCAAAACACCTATCAAATATAAGAGAATGAGAGAAATGGAGGAGAGGCATGGACACTTTAATTATTATGTTTCAAAGACTCTTTTTTGTAGGCATGGCAACTGCCCAGTATAAAGTGACCACAAGTAAGCCATCATAGGAAGTTGTTCCTGAACATTTACAGCCAGAAGGGAACTTGGAAGCTCAGATCCTTCGGTATTCCCCCTGGCTCTCAGCAGGGAAGTCTCCCGACTTCTAACACACCTGCACTCTTTTTGAAAAGGAGCTTTACTCTCGTCTAGCTGGGCTGATTTTCACAATCGCTGTCAGGCTCTAGGTAGTCATCAAGGTGACTTCTAAGTTGCCTGATATGTAAAATGTTTCTTCTATGGCCTCCTTTCCAGAAGTTTGCATTTTGAAATGAAACAGTACACTTCTTAATAATCCGTGGGTCAACAGGAAATCTCAGGAGAATGATTATGAAAATACAACCTATCGCAATTGGTGAGATACAACTAAAGCAAGCCTGAGAGGACAAAAAATAACACTAACTGCTTATTGAGAAAAGTGAAGAGGTCTTTTCTTAGGTCTCTCAGCATCATTAGTGTACCTTGGTGAAGGTTGAATTTGTTTCTTCCAGAGAAATATGTTGAAGTCTTAATCCTAGAACCTGTGTGTGTGACGTTATTTGGGAATTGGGTTTTTGCAGACTTTATCAAGATGAGATCATACTGGATTGGAGTGGGCCCTTAGTCCAGTGACTTAGGTCCTATCAGAAGAGGGAAATATGGGAACAGACACACAGGGACAAGGCCATGTGACAACACAAGTGAGACTGTAGTTACACTGCCACAAGCCAAGGATCACCAATAATCCCCTCGATCATCAGAGGCTGGAAAAGGCAACAAAGTGTCCCTCCAAGGGAGCATAGCCCTGCTGGTGGTGCATTGACCTCAGACTTCTATCCTCCAGAACAGTGAGGGGATACATCTCGGTTGTTCTAAGCCTCCCAGCTGTGGTGCTTTGTTACAGAAACTGATGCATGTGGACACCACTTTTGAAGGAGTATCAGCTCATCTTTATCTGTCACTTACCTGACATTTCCAGAGAAATGAAGTCACAGAAAACACATTTCTCCATTTTTGTCATGTTATGATTCCAAGATGTACAGACCCATCGCTCCCCCTTGCCCACTGATCCCATGCTGTGCAGCCTCACCCCCTTAAAGACGGCATCAACCAGACCCAGTGCCCTTATGGAGGGAGCAATGGCCCTAAAGACAGTCACATCCAAACGTGAGCATGGGATCCTTTTGTGACCGTGACTGTAGCACATGTAGGGAGTTATCCTGTCATTTTCAACTCCATTTCAGGCTCTCTTCTTGACTCCCAGTTATGTTTTGCTTTGGAAACAGGCTTCCTCACTTCCTGCACAGTCCACTGCCTCCTGAACTTACCCAGGTAACCAGCCACCCATAGCAAGTTAGACAGGCATACAGCCTGACTCTGGGCTCTCCTACTATCACTATCACAGCTGGACGTGCCCACATCTGCCCTCCTGGGCAGCTCTGAGTCCCCACTGCCCTGCAGCCTTCCCAAACTCTGGATTCAGCTGCAACTCCATACCCTCTGGGAAATGATCTAATAAGTTTTCAACCTGAAGAGTGATGCCCAATCACACTCATTTTAGGATTATTTGCAATTTAACAAGAAGACATATTTTAGCCATAGATGGTCACCTAACAATAAAATATTTTAGGGGCTAGGGTTTGGGAGAGTGAGGTGAATGGGTGAGCTGTTTTCACCCATAAGTCAACTCTCATGCAGACTTCTGACCCTCACACACAAATGAACTCTTTTGTGGCTTTTGTCCTAAAGCTACCCTGAACTATAATTATTTTAGACATAATATAGGAAGATTTTAATTTTATGCATTCTTATCCTGGGGACCACTGGAGGTTGGGCCAAGAAAAGGTACTAGTGTTAGTTGGTTGGTAGGCTGGTTTCATTAAATCAAACCTGTCTACACCAAAGTCTTTCCTTAAGGCAGTCTACACTATTATTCCTTAAGAGATAATTTCTCAAGTCAGAGAGATGGCACGGGACAGAGCAAACACTCCCTGTGCCTGACATAAACCAGTTAGAGCACGGAGAGTCGCCTTTCCAGGACCCATTTAGGACATACACATTTATGAGAATTTTCATTATGTTCAAATCAAATTCACGGGACACAGTTTTACTCTTTGGGACTAAAACTACGCCTTTGAAATACACTGAGAGGACTGAATTACACATTTAATGAACCAGCAAGCCCTTGTTTTACAGACTGCCTGGAATCATTTCCTCTGTGTTTTCTTCTCTAGAGGTGAATTGAACTGATTGCAGCCACCTACTCCATTGATTTAGTCTATCGAGGGATGGAACATTCATAGGTAAAGTACTTTCTCACTTGCTATGAAAATGATGAGTTATCAACATTTTGCTTGAAGGCACAAGATATAGCCCCGTCTTCATTCAAATCCATTAAATATGTCAGAGACCCAGCTGTCAATACCACTGTGGAGTAAATTTGATTTCCAGAGTCAGTATAGGCCAACTGCATTAAGCATAAGATAATGTTGGCACATTACTAATTTGAATGGCCATGCAAGGCATTGTCTAGACAAGATATAAGCCCAAGTCTTCATAGGTGATCTGTGCATAAAATGCAGTATGCATTGTAGAGAATACTACAATACTACTGCAAGGTTGTAGAGAATACTAATAAAACCAATCTGGCTTTTTAACCAATACTGATTGCTTTTACTCCAACACGGTCCAGAAGCCTCAGAGGTGAAATGCTGAGACCTTCAGCACTAATGCTCTTGTTTCGACAAGAGCTGCAAGGTGCAATGTATGAGGAATGAGGTATGAGTTGCAAGGTGCAAGATGCAAGGTATGAGGAATTTTTTTACAGATATCAACTCAATTTGCAATTCTCAGAAATATTGATAGCATGATTATGGACTTCTGTATGATGGGAAATATTACTATTATTATTGTTACAATATTAGTGGCAGCTGGCAACAACTACTCTTCATGATGATTTTGATTAGGTATTGCACACTCCAAGTGCTTCCCAGAGACTTTTCTTTCATATCATTTTCATTTCATATCTCTCTAGGTCCTGTCCTGCTCAGCCTGATGCAACATTAGTCATTGATATTAATTACAGCACTCTTAACTTGGTGTGGTTTACCTCGTGAAGGTCAATGACAGTCCACTGACCCATCCAACACTGGTTTAGAAGAACTATCACTGGCAGTCACCAAGAAACAAGGGTGAAAACATTTAGTCTCCTGTCTACAGCTCCTGATGTCAGAGGGTGGTCATTTTTGGGCAGTTACATTGCAAGGGATATTATAAACTAACACTAGCAAAACCCAGCCTAGACCTACTCATCAGAAGCATGTTATGGCTCTCTGCTAATCAGCCCTGGTAGAAACAACATGCATCCTAGAGACAGATAGCCCCGAGTTAGAGTCCCAACTCTACCACTTACCAGACATAGAATTGTGGATAAGGCATTTTGTGTGTGTGAGAGAGACTTAGTTCCCTCTTGTTCAAATAAAGAAGAGTAACTGATTTATATTAGTCTAGGCCCAACTAGAAAGTGAAACCATTCTAGGTATTTCGAACAGAGGGAAATTGAAGCAGGGGGTTTGTTACCAGGTGATGAAAGAACTGAGAAGCCAAATAAGGGGTGGTGAGTCAACCCAGAGATTAGCCATGGCAGGATGTTTTATCACCCCTTGACTGGGGGACGGGTGGATGGGGCACACCCAAAGTTGACGATGGAACTCTGGCCATGATGGGGCTGTCCAGAGGCACTGTGACAAGCGAGGATGTCACCACAGTCAGAAAACAATTCCTGATGTAGACAGAGTGGGGAGAAATATTCTGGCTTCTCCCCTCTTCCTTCTCTCCAATTTTCAGCCATCACCCAGAATCCAAAGGCAAAGGAGGCTGAGAGAACTAGACCCACTGACACAGCGTGGGGTGAACAGGGCTGGGAATGTATGGGGAACAGAGACAATGCCAGGTGTAGGGCAAAAGGAGACAAAGCAGAGAGAGTGTCTGGTTCCAGTGGAGTAGCCCACTTTCTTGCATCTAACTATCAATACAAAACCTCTCTTTCTCCATCTTTTGTTAAAATAATTGACAAAGGTACATTTTAGGGGAACAGAGCTCAGCTTAGGAAAGACCATGATCATCTCTGGCAGTGGTCAAATCATACAAAGAGGAAAGATGCACAGGGGTATGGTAAGCCTTGAAGAATGAACACAAAGAGAGAAATGGTGAAATATGAAGATCCCTTTTGTAACTTCTGATGACTGGATTAGTACCCCACTGCATCGAGACAAGACAGGCTTGGGAAGATGAGTCCATGTAAGTTGTTTTAATGAGGGAATTCTGCACCTAAGACCTAAGAAGAAGCAATTCTGCCTTTGCTACAGAACATTTTTTTTTCGCAATTAGAGCTCTATCAGTTTATATTTTCAAATTAATAAACAGTTTGGTATTCTGTAAGTAAGCTTGCCCTAGTCATCCAAAAGGTTGGATTCTGGTCAATGATTTTGCCATTTACTAGATGCCTAAATTTGGGTAAGTCCAGCTATTTCTAAGACTCAGTTTCCTAATTTGTAATACATGTTTTTCCTATGAGAAACAAATTAGCAAAATTCCATTAAAAACATAAAATCTTCTGAAGTAGCAATCTTTTCAGGAAAATCCAAAGTTTTTGAGGATAATTAATTGAACAGATTTCTATCAAGTATCTAACACTATATCAAGGATAATTCTAGGTTTGGGTGAAGACCTGACATTCTGCAGTTTTTAGTCTAGTGGAAACATTTAGACAAATAATTAATATGCAATGTAACAGGTATGATCCTGTATGAATAATAGTGAGATAATTGCCCCTGTCACAGAGATAATGTACATATGCAAAAGATAAATCACCCAGAACACAACTACAAACACTTCCCATGTTGAATTTGTGGGTTTTGTATAGAGCAATGTGTCCATCTGTGGGTCTCTCTCCAACTATAATAGGTGGAATTCATTTTATGAATAGACTGCTGGATAAAAACTAAATATAAGTCATTATTCTTCATGACTAGTTCATTGTGGTATCAATAGAATAACATTCTGGAATTCATTTTTAAAATTGGTAATTTTTTAAGCAATTTGATTAACATCTTCTTAACTTGCAAATACTGTACTTTAAAAGCCTACTAATGTAATTTTCATCTCTTCCAATAAGAATCCAGCACAAAGCAAAGCAAATATACAAACAGAAAGCACCACCACCACCACCACAAACAATGAGAATCGTAAAACAAATGGAAAAGGACCCTTAGATGATGCATAACCAGGGCCTCCTGCTTTTGCAGTGGGACAAAAATCTGATCTTGAAGAGATGTAAATATAACATTTTCCCATATTTTGTGTCCATGAGCTAAAGTAACACAATTTCTCAAAAATATCCCTCCTCCTGAGTTGAGACTGGGGAGGAATATCAGTAGAAGTGGTGAAGCAGCATTCCCACCATCTTGTCTATTAAAGTCACCATCTTGACTTTAATTCAATTAATTTAATAATGAGTTCCATGAGAGAGGGCTCTGCTCACAGATCGGGTGCATCAGGGCCACCCGACATGTGATGCCACCATGCCTCCAATGAAGGACAGGGGCTTCAACGTGCAGGCAGGGGGATGTTTCTGAACCTCCCTAGAGCTGAGCATGGTTTTTCTATTTTGAAAGGGTTGTAAAAAAATAAAAATGAAAAATCTGGGGCTGCAATGCCTAAGATTTATATTATCTGGCTTTCACAGAAAAGATCTTCCAACCCCTGTCCCAAGCACCTAAAACAATGAAATTTAAGCTCAGAGCTATTTGACAGCCAAATCTAATTGACTAAGTGATTGGGGCTGTTTTTCAAAAATATTTTCTGAGCCCCTACTAAGGGCCAGGCACATCTCTAGGTTCTGGTTGGGGGGGGGGAAAGTAAATAAAACAGACAAGGAATTCTACCTTCTCCTCCTCTAGAGGAGAGAGAGAGAGAGGAAATAAATATGTAAGTACACCAAGCTCTGACGGCATAACAAGCCTCCTCCAAAGTTCCATAATATTAAAAAAAAAAAAACAAAAAAAACCAAAAAAACAGCTATGAGTTATTTCTTACAAGCCCGTGAGAACAAGGGATCAAGGATCCAGGCTGGTCTCAGTGGGCAGTTTTTCTGGTCATATCTGGGCTCAGGCATAAGTGATAAGCCTGGGGGCTGGCTGGTCTTGGTTGATCTTAGCTGGTCTTGGCTGGGTTCACTTAAGGATGCACATCCAGAGAGGAGTCGCTAATCCCAGCTGGACCTGGCAGGGTGGCTCTGTTTGTTTCTCCTGTCTCTTACCCTCCTCACTGAATTAGCAGGCACACGCAGGTACATCATTTCCATGATGGGGGCAGAGGTTCAAGGGAGCAAAGGAAACACACAGAGCCTCTCCAGGCCTGGGCTCAAAACGTGCACACCATCACATTTGCCTCTTTCGGTTGTCTAAACCACATCAGGTGGGAAAGAGGATCTGTGGTCAGCGGACACTGAAAAGTCCCCTGGACAGAGGGAGGGGAGGCGAGTGGGGGCCACAATGCAGCTCACTGCAGGAGTAAATGACAAAGCATCAATGGCTGATACAAATCATCAGGCGTGAAGGAGCATAAAGAAAAGGAAGCATGGGATCTGGAGGGCAAGTTTAATTAGGATTCAAGGCTGGAAAGACCAGCACTTCCTGAACCTAACAGACAGTGGGGTCATACAGGAAGGCCCTGTCCAGGCTCCCTGGGGGGGTGCCTTTTTACACATGCTGTTTGACTGACTCTGCTTCTCCTAAATTGAGACACAGCATGGAATTCAGTGAAGTTTTATTTCAGAAAAGAGCAGTCAACAAGACACCTTTTAAAGCACACTCTAATTTGTTTCAAAGGAGAGAGTTTATTTACAGTAAGTTCAGGATTTAAATGCTTTGATGATGATAACTCCTTTGTCAGTCCGCCTTGGAGGGTTCACATCACTGAATAAAATCTGAGATGGTGTCGTAAAGGAAGAATCAGAATAGCCAGGTTTGCATATGTAAAATCCTAGAAGCCTTCTCAATAAACACAGAACTCAATCATGTGAGAAAACTAACTTTTCACTATTTCTAATTAGTTATAGCTGGACTTGTTTGGAGAGACTAAGGAATGTAGTGTGTCAAGCAAAAATGGTGCAAAGACATTCTGGGGGCAATTTGGCTTACTGAGCAAACATGAACGTGAAATGAAGTTGTCCATGGGTTTTGCATGAGGCTTAGGCCAGCTGTGTTGGTGGAAAACCCTTGAAACTCCTTCTTGGACACTTCTCCTACTTAAACAGCTCAACACCTGCAGAAACTAAGCCAGTCTCCTTAGAAGGAAATCCTCACAGCCTTTGGTCTGAAATATCTTTTTGCTGGAATTTCGTGATATATGCAGTCTTCTGCAATCATTACCTGAATGAAGATGACTCATTCTGCATACACCACATTGTAGGAAGTAAAAATAGAAAACTCTTCTGCTTCTCCCTAATTCCTCTGCATGGCCGTCTTAAAACATGCATAGCCCACTGACCCCCACTACATTGTTTTTCCCCCCCTTTTAATGTTTTATTTTCTTGATTTTTACAAAAGATTATGGAAGGGATTTTTGCTATGATGGCTTTACATCATTCATGCATTTTTTATCCCCTCTTCACACAGCCTGACGTGGCGTTCATTCTTTCTGACTGGTGCTCTGTGCAGAGCAGATGTTTCCACTGAGCTATGATGATTTTTAGATCTTATTCTCAGGAGGCTACAACTAATTCAGAACCCTCCAGCATAGAGGAGGTGTTTAATTTATTCTTTCTAGTAAGTTTCCCCTTATCTGCAGCAGACTTCATCTGCTGTCACGTTGCCCAGTTACTGAGTTTTGTTCCCTCCAACTAGGATGCTCCACCATTCTCTCTGGTCTCCACCAACCTAATCATTTCATGTCATCAGCACATTTCACCCTCCTGCTATTCAGGCACATTTAGCATCATTAATGATTGGCCTTGAACTCTCTGTCCCCTTCAGCTCTGCCTTCGATACTGCTGGGCAGCAGAGAAGGTACATGAAAGGCAATTTCAAGATCAAATCTTCTTTAGGTTCTACCAACCAACCTTACCCATCCACTCTTTCAGAAAGACTGCTTGACCACTGCTGCCACCTCTGGATCAAGCGTGCGTGTATAGTTTTACCTCTTGTTGGTTCCTTGTACCTAATGCTCCCTGGGAGAAAACCAGTTTGGATATTCCAACATAATTCTTCAATCTGTTCAGTCATCTTCTCAGACACACCACTGTAACGTGTTTAGCTCTAAAGAAAGGTAAAAATATTTTCCACAACTATTTCCATCCTTGTGTTACCTTTTGAGCAAACCAAAAGCACCCAGAGATTCTGTGACTCAAGAGGAGGAAGGAAAAGACAGGGGTGTCCAAGTATGTGCAGGAAGGGCAGTGGGTGACCTTCCCCGTATGCTCTCCCTGACTTCATGGGTGGTGATGAACATGCAGAAGCCGAGTCCTTTGCCCAGTCCTTTTGCTATTTGCATAAGCTCTTGAGGTCTTCCTTCCATCCACAAAATCTAAGTATTTAACTAGGACAGGAAAAAATTAATCCAAAGACAAAAAAAATCAGGGCAACTGTTGTAAGATCACAGATAAAGATCCTGTTTATCCTAATTTACATGTTTTCTCCCTCTGCTGAATCTGAATCCCCCTGCTCATCTTTAATAATAAATATGCTGGCATTTTTCATTGGAATGACCTGGATGCCACTGCCTGCACAGGTGTGCGGTCTGCCTGCGCCCCCCTCTATTCACCAAACCTCCCATCTTCCAGCTACCTGCTTCAGCGCCTTATACTTTGTGCACAGAAATGGTCAGGGGCTACCTGATCTCTCACAACATTATGCTGCCAACAGTTCAGAACGATGTGCTGATTCTTCATCGAAATGAGAGGGTGGAGTTATCTTGAAAAAGAAAGAAATAGCTGAATGAATGTGTGTGCTCATTACAAAGAAAAAACATTGGAAATGCTGGTAAATAATTTAAAAAATACTTCAGGCAATGTACCATGTGGGTGTAAAACACTTACCCTTTTGTCCAACACCCCTCACAATTTACCCTAACTATAGAGGGAGAAAAACGAGCTTCTAGTCTTTCCTAATTCCAATGTTATCTCTCACCCCACAATTAATTTCTTGGTGAATCCTGTTGGCTCTGCCTTCTAAATATTTTCAGTGTATCCCATCATACCAATTTAGAGACCACAACTCCAGTCCAAGCTGTCACAGTTACCACCTGGACTTTTTTAGTATTAGTTTCCTAGTCTCAGCAGATCTTATAACGTCCTCTCTTGCTTTCACCTTTCTGGTTCCTACAGGAGCCAGGGGACACTTAGATACACACACACACACACACACACACACACACACACACCACAATTTAGATGATACTACTTACGGCTCAAAATTCTCCAATAGTTTCCCACCTCCTTGGATAAAAATGATGGCAGTCCTCACCATAGCCCTGAAGGTCCTGCATCATCCCACCTGCCTACTGCAAATCCTCTGACCTCAGGTCCTCCTTCTCTATGCCTCTTGCCTCCAGCCCATCTCAGCCCATCTCTACTGCTCCCCTTCCTGTGCCCAGCTTCTGCTCTCATGATTCCCAGGCTCTTCCTTCCAGAGAGAACTCTGCTTATATGGCACCTTGCAGAGGAGTCTTTCCTGGATACCTCTACCATCATCCTTGGAATCACATCACTGCCTGGCATGGTTTTTATTTCCCTAGTTTGTTCATTCATTCCTTCCTTCGTTCCTTCACTCCCTCGTTCATTTATTCCTTCCTTCCTTCCTTCCTTTCCCTCTTTCTTTCTTCTCACTTTCTCTTTCTTGCTTGCTTGTTTTCTTTCTGGCTTCCTTCCTTCCTCCCTCTCTCTCTCTCCCCTCCTCCCTCCCTCCCTCCTTCCCTCCTCCCTCTCTCCCTCTCTCCCTCCTCCCTCCCTCTCTCTCTCCCCTCCTCCTTCCTTCCCTCCCTCCTCCCTCCTCCCTCTCTCCCTCTCTCCCTCCCTTCTTTTCTCCCTCTCTCTCTCTGTCTTCTGTGTGCCTGGTTGGTTATTATCCTGTTTCCTCCCATGATGAAGCTCCCTGAGAGCAGGGCTTTTAAATTAGCTCTGCATCTTTGGTTCCTCAAATAGTACCCAGCACATAGTAGCTGCTAAATATTTGCTACATGAATAATTGTCAGTGGTTTCTCTTTGACTAAAGAAAAATAAAGTGTTTTACTCTAGTAGAACAATGAATTATGAGTAACTGACTCACTCGTTGGGAAGGCAGCTGGTCTGGTGCTATGCCAGCAGCGTGAGCTGGTTCAGACTGTGCACTGACTTCCATAAAGTGTGTCCTGGAATTCAAGGAACTGTAGTGCTAGTTCCGTTCCATCACCAACAGGGACTTGGGACAATTCTGTTCCATCACTAACCAGCTACGGGAATTTGGGGCTCTCACTAATTTCCCTGAGGTGCTTTATCTTACCATCAAATATAGTGGGCATCTGGTGTGGCCACAATGTCATGGAAGCTGAATGTTATTATTCAACTATGTTTTACTTGTGTAATAGTTACTTAGCAAATATTGAACTCTGTTTTACTTGTGTAATTGTTATTTAGCAAAGAAAGGCCACTCACTGTGTATCCCATTGGCCTTGAATATTGGTGGGGACTAGCTGTAAACACTGAAGCAGGAGGTGACAAGGCAGGAGAAGGGCTGACCCCTTAACTGCTGAAACTGTAATCTGAGGAATGTGTGCTCAGGAAGTGATCTACTACATATAAGCAAACACGTGTGTCATCCCCACAGGCGTGAAGTGTCCCCTGCACTATTTCTACTAAAAAGGATAACAGAAACTGTAAAACATTGTATTATAAGTCAGTTTTAAAGTTATGTACTTCATTTTTAATAGTCTAGACCCAAAAGGACTATATAAACAAGCTTATTAAGAAAAACTTTGAAGTTTTTCTTTGAATAAAAATGATTTAAATGTCTATGAGTAGAGAAAAGGGTGAATTCCAATACATTCTTTGGAAGAAATATTATAGTCATTTAAAAATATGTGTAGAAAATTGCATAGCCCTAGAGAACAATGCTTCTGTTAAGTGAAAAATGCAGAATACAGAAACTATGTAATCTGATTACACTTTTGCAAAGTATCTGTGTATGTGTGAGCACAGACTGGAAGAGAACATTCAAAATCAATATACTGTAGAGGCTAGAAAATAATAGCGTTTTTAAAAATTATTTTCATGTTGTTTTATTGTTTACATACAAGGATTCCAGAGAAAGGAATGGAGGTCTCTTCTGAAGCATAGCTACTCATCCACAGTGGGGATTTGGTTGCCATTTGTTTGGGAGAACTCCTTACTGGGCATTCTAAGAAGACTGGGTTGGATGGTCTCTAACAGGGCTTCCATGTTTTCCCTGTAACTGACCTTGTCCAGGGCATGGACCATGACATCTCCGCCCTCAGCCAGAGCTAGGGAAGGAGGGTGGACAGAGCATACTCAGATGAGTGAAAGTCAGGTGGCCTGGATGGAGAGACCCAGGAGAGAATGAGCCACAATGAGAAGAGCCAGAGAGACACAGGGAGGAGAGATGTGTGTCAACCAAGACCCAGATCTCACCTACCTCTGTCACCTCCACCAACTGCGTCCTTGCCTTGAGCCGGGGGGCCTCCCAAGTGCACTCACCATGAGCTTCAGGACGGAAGTGTTGAGGAGAGGGCTGGGCCATGCCAGCTGTCCCGAGTTGATGACTCACAGAGTTTCTGACCAAGTTTTCATTTTGACGATTGAGCTTGGTATACAGAACGTCTTGGTTCATTTGAGCTGCTATAACAGAATCCCTTAGACATATTGGCTTATAAACAACAGAAATTTATTTCTCACAGTTTTGGAGGCAGGAAGTCCGAGATTAAGGAGCTGGCAGATGAGGTGTCAGGTGAGGACCCGCTTCTGGTTCACAGACAGCTGTCTTCTCGCTATGTCCTCACATGCCCAAGGGGCAAGGGAGCTCTCTGGGGTCTCTGGGGGCATTAAGCCCATCATGGGGGTTCCATCCTCATGATACTAATCACCTCCCAATGACCTCACTTCCAAACACCATCGCATGGAGGTTAGGTTTCAACATATGAATTTTGGGAAGACAAAAACCTTCAGCTTAGAGCACAGAATGATAATACTACCCCCTCCAAATTCAAGACAAATTTGTACTTGCACTTTAAGCAGACATTTCTCATGTCTTTGCTATTACCAGCCACATTTTTTATTTTAAAAATACTTTGAATTCAAATTCACATGAAACATATTTCAAAGGTGGCAAAAATAGCTGAAATTAAATGCTTACTGAATTCCTTGCAGAAATCATCAAAGACGCTTTTCCATCTGATCTGGATCTAACATAAAAATGATTTTCAGAAAGTTCTTATTGTCATAGGAGCAAATATAAATGTATCTATTAATAAGGTTTTGTGTATTTATTAGTTGAATACTGTACACCGATTTTTTCAATTAACCTTTTTTTATTGATGCAGATGTTGAGGGTCAGAGAGGTTGATCTCACTGTGAGAGGGTGGCAGAGAGGGGCTTACACATAGGAACCACAACTGTCAGACAAAACCTGCTTCCACACGTTGAAACTGTCCCTTAAAACCCCGGGGGTCTGGGGTAGAGAACCAAGGCTGGGGACAGGTCAGCCATAAAGTTTGGAGAGACAGGTTAATTCAGATGTGCCCGCAAAGGGGGTGGCCAGAACATGTTGACTCCCTCAGCTGAGACTAGGAGACTAGGAGACAGGATATGACAGAGAGGCTGCTTTCTAGTTAAAAATGCACTTAGTCACATGATATCAACTTGTTTAAACCCAGACTTCAAAAGAGCAAAGACACTTATTACAGTTTAGAAACGACTGATTGAATGAATCAATTCTACGTCAATACTGTAAATACTTTAAGAAAACGGGTCTGG
Source organism: Globicephala melas (assembly GCF_963455315.2). Classification (NCBI taxonomy): domain Eukaryota; kingdom Metazoa; phylum Chordata; class Mammalia; order Artiodactyla; family Delphinidae; genus Globicephala; species Globicephala melas. The sequence continues at coordinate 3,191,390 of NC_083316.1, read as the reverse complement.
GCTGAATCCTGTTTAACTAACATTCATTGGGTAGTTTACCCATGCTAAGCACTAGGTTAGGTTTTTTTACATGTATTACTGCATTTCCTCTTTACAAGTGGACCCTAATATACCAGTTTTATATATTGATAATCAGGAAACTGACACTCAGAGGGGCCACGTGGACTACACGAGGTCACAGCCGCCATCTATGTACGTGTGTGTGTGTGTGTGTGTGTGTGTGTGTGTGTGTGTCATTGCAGGTCAGTGTGGATTCTGGTGGAAGACGAGACCTCATATGAAGGAGCCCATCACAGGTAAACAAGGGGCTGTCATTGAAATCCTCAGCTTCCCCTCCCGGAACTGCCTAGGGCCAGGTTTCTGGACATTGCTCCCTTGTTGGAGCATCACACAGAGGTTTTGTGAAATAGTGATAACTAAAGTAAGGCTTAAGGTGCATATATGTATACGTATGGGTGAATCACTTTGCTGTACACCTGAAACTAACACAACATTGTAAATCAGCTATCCTCCAATAAAAGAAAGAATTAAATAAAAGACTTAAGGTCATGTTTTTTACCCTACTATTTGGATTTTTTTTTTTAAGTCACAGCTCTTAAAGAAAGCATCTGTGACTTTCTACTCAGAAGCAGAGGCCGTCAACCAAAATCCCAGAGGGATTTGTTTCAAACATCATCTCTCCCTTATCTTTCTCATTTCTAATTCTTACCCACTTGCGAATTGATCCTGAACTTCCATGGGAAGGGGCTGAATTCCGAATAGAAGACCTCTCATCTTGACATGTGGCCTGGGCAAAGGAGGGAAGCTATATAGCTTCATCAGGCAGCACCAACCCCGCTTCAAAGTCAGCCGCAGCTGCCTTCCTCACTGAAGTGCCCTTGATCAAGAACGGCACAAAGGATTTGTCTGGGCATTAGTCCTTTCTACTGTGTTTGAAAATACAACAAAACTTCGTGTGCAATACAAGTTATGCCATCTGAACGATGAAACTTGGGGGAGACAGCTTCTGACATATCATATTTATACTAAATCCCATCCTGTTATTTTCAATTTCCTCAGGAAAGCTATCATTAGTGACACTTAATGACCAGCTTGAGGCAAAATCCAAGGTCTTCTCACCTCAAAAAGTCATAATCTGTAGCAATGATGGGCAGAGAAGAGATTAGCACAATTATAAAATGCAGCCACTGCTCCAAATGGCACTGGGGATGGCTATCACCCTTCCCGAGTTGACAAGTGATCTGAATGAAGGTTCGTCCAGACGCGCCTGACTGTGACTCCCTTTGCTATCCCGTCTCTGTCCCTCTAGAAGCTACCTGAAGTAGCTGGCATTGAGATTGTATTCTCTTCATTTACAGCGAGAAAGACATTCCTAAAATTGGTCTGATTTTCAAAGCATCATGCCACCGAATGGTTATATGGTATCAAATTGCTCTATGCAGAGTAATTTCCCTTGGAAGGTTGATGTTTTTTAAAGTGCCTGGAAATAGCAAATATACATTTTCACACAGAAACACATCTTTCCTTGAAGGGTTGGTAAGTGATCTATGTTGCTTACCTTTCAAAATAGAAGCCGGTAAGAGAGCTTCATATTTTAAAAGAAAATGTATTCTTTAAAGGAAAGAAAAATAAACCAAGAACAAACGTTGTGAGGGCAACTAGTTATAATCTCTTAAGTTGTCCATAAGTGAGCCTGGCATAAGGCATTGTAGAAAGTATTTCTGAAGAACTGTCCTAATATGTTTGGCCTCAATATACCTCATATTGAATTTTGCAGCTTTTTTACCTCAGTAGAAATTTAAGGACTGCTCTGTTATTATAACTGTGGGCATAAACCATTTCATTTATCAGTGGACATAAAATGGCCATCTGAACAAGTGGCAAAGGACGGCAAGGAAAAGGTGCTGACACAGGGGAGGACCGCCTGCACCCCAGGGTCAGTGACCTTGGCTCTGACATCAGAGTGCTTGTCCTCTGAGCATGGCCTCCTTTGACCCTGGATTGGGGCCCTTGCAGGGTTGTGAGTGGCATTTTACTCAGGAAAGACTAATTCCAGTAGGCAGCAGGGGCTGTGCTAGGGCCAGTGTCCGCCTCAACTTCAGGAGCTCTTTGTGGACCCGGGAACCAAGCTCGCACCTGCAGACTCAGAGCTGCAGCTTCTGGGACAGACTAGGAATGGTGTCAGGTCCTGGGACGTGGCAGCTGCCACCGCCCAGCACCTGAGTGTCTCCCTCCTCGGCCGAGAGGCCAGGGCCTTGTGTGAGGGTCTGAGCCAGAGCAGGCCCCTTCCTTGAAGGCTCCCATAGAGAATCTGGCCTCAGCTCAGGTCTGAGGGTTTACCTTCCAGGACTGTGAAGAATTCTGCATCTCTGAGCTAATTCCTGGAGGTTCTCAGATCCCCAGCTTCCAAAGAGAGATATTCATTCCAATTTCCCAAGGCTGCCCTCCTCTTCTCACAGGGGTTCATGTAGACCAGGGGCGAGGGGGCTGGCCTGGCCCAGACACCCAGGCCTCAGGATTTGCCAGGCGTGTGGCTTTGGGCTTCTTACCTGCCCTTTCCTTGACTTACTTTCCCAACTGCAGAGTGGAGATAATAATCACACTTTCTTGAGAGCTTTGCAGGGCTGGCAAATGGACCCGTGTAAGGAAGAGCCAAGAAGGGTGCTGGTCCGGCATAACTCCTCAGAAGGACAGCCCCTGGAGCCTGTGGTCAGGTGCTGGCCTCCACCCTGGCACCGCTGCCCCACCCCCACTGGGATGATGCATCTGTGCTGCTGCCCTGTCCCTCCAGACCTTTACCATCTCTAGGTAGAAGCCTCATCCTCTTCACGGCCCTGTGTGTGTTCCCAGGGCCTTGTGCACGGGTCCAAGTCAGATTCCTGAAAAACAAGTTAACTGCTCACCCACTTCCGCTTCCTGATCTCTCCCCTTTCGGGACATACCTGGGTCTTATGAAGCAGTCCTTCATGTGGTATGGCCTCCCCACAAAGGGAGCTTGTCTTCAGACATCAGCTCCACTCTGGCCTCCACCAGGAGACCTGCTCTGACAGCATCTCCCTTTCTTTCACCCCCCATTGTCAGCAAACACCCCTCCTGGGCAGCTGGTCTGTCCTTACACACCGGTGGGTCCTTATCCAAACCCACTTCATGGTGCACAGTAATAATCCATGTACCCTCTGTGGACCTCCACTCTGTGGACCTCCACCAGACAGCAGCCACGCTGGTGCGTCACCTTCTTCAGACTGACCCCTAGTTAGTACTGGGACCACCCAGACCAGTGTTCTCCTGCAGCGCTGTTCTATCGAGGGTCTGGCCTTCCTTGGGTCACAGGTTAAGACCAAGGAGTGTCCCTGTGGTCACCACCAACTTCCCTCAGGCATAACAGAACTGGGCAATCTGATGGGGACACTCACATTTTTGAAAGTATAGTTTCCATCTTGGGTGCTGCCATATTCTGAGAAACGGAGCCCATGACATTTATAAGAGCATCAGTTTGTCTTTGCACTTTCCAGATACAAGGTCTCTGGAACTCAGGATTTCCTGAAAGCTTAACATTGTTGAAGGTCGGGTCACTCTGACTGAGGTTTAAGTGCGGGGGATTTACTGGGGAGGGGACTCAGGAACAAACACAGGGAAGGGTAGGGCAGAGGAAGGGGCTTCACTGAAAGGCAGTCACAAGAGAAGCGGCAGGTGTCCCAGGGGCTCTGGAGCCCGGATGCTCTCCAGAGTTGCCCCCAGCTTAGATAAGGAGTTGCCTTTGTACCCCAGAGCAGTCATGGAATGTGGGATGCCCCCTGGGAGGGGGTGTAAACATCTAGAAAAGTTTCTGGAAAGAAACTCAGCTCTGTAAGGTAAGCAGACCACAGCCCAGGGCTGGAGAATGTGTCCCTCAGTCCTGAGGGGGTTCTGGGTGCATGGGCATAGCACTGCCACCCCCAGGAAACTGCAGGAACAAGGGGGCGTTGACAGTAGAGCGTTTATGCTCCTGGGAGGTTTTGCAGCTGTAATCAGATTCTCAAAGACCCACAAATAACAACAAAAGCAAAACCACTCCCCTACATCCTGAGTGGCAATATAAGAAAGAAAGTTTCTGCACTACACAGCGAGTTCATACATTTTCACCCTCCTCACCTCGTGTGCAAAAACTAGCAAGTACTGCCAACCTTCTGCAACTAAGATTGGGCAACTATTCTATTTGTTTATTTTTTTCCATCTTTTTGTTCAATTGTTGTATAACTCCTAATACTGATCCATCCATTATGTTCACAATAAAATTTACTAAAAAGGAAACAAGAGACTAAATACATTCTTTCCTCCCTGTGATTCTGTGATGCCTTTATAATGGAAATTCAGTTAACATTCAAGTCTAACTTGGAGGTATCCTTAATTTTTTAATTAATTTAAAAAATATAAAATAACATGAAAAGAGCTGGATGTAATAGCACATTCCTAAAAATGCCCTATCCTTTTAAGCACTACTGCTGTGGTATAGTCTCCAAATTCTCACCATTTTTATTTTAATTGCACATGAGCCTGTTTCTATAGAGAAAATGAGAACATTCTGAGGGTGAGGCTTTAAGTTGAAAAGGATGCTCAGTCGTTCCCAAAACAAAAGACCTTTAGACCACATCCTCCCAGCAGTCACAGGCCATGGAAGGACCACACCCCTTTTATCAGAGGGCTCTTCCTCTAAGGTGCCTGGGAGTGGGCAGGGAGGGCCCTGTGGGAGCCAAGTGGGGCTCAGCCACGTTGCGGGGACAGCTTTTCCAGGAGGAAACAGGAAGTCCTTGCTGGGGTCTGGCATCTGCATACGCTGAACTCCCAGAAGCCGTTGATTATTTTAACCAGGCTCAATTTGTCTTTGAAAGAGATGTTTTAAAAAGCAAAAGAGCTTAAACAAACATGAAAGTAATCTAATTCAGACATAAACATGAAAGTTAATGAGATTACCATGAATTGATCTAAATATGACTTAAAATAATTAGAAATGATTTTTGATGGCATGCCACTTCAGTCCGGACACTTTTATGTTACATCATGAAGCCAATGGATTATTGCTTTCTAGAATATTTTCTTGCTGTTTATGACCTTCAAAGACATCCCAGTGTTGGCAGACCTGTCAATCAAGATGTCTCCAAACGATGAATGAGTTTCTGCCTCTACCATAGCTCTTCCTTCATACTATCTTCAGGTAGAAAGAGTGCCTTTGTCTTATTTCAATTAGTTGCTTTCTCCCGAAATAAAGTCACAGGTATATGATTTCAGAGAGGATAAATATTAATTGTTTCAAGTCTATGGCAAAAACATATGAAAAGAAACATGCTATGATTGTTGAAGGCTGCAGGCTGTGCTTCAGCATAAATGTGAAGATTCAGAGACTGCGGGGTAGGCATTTCCTGGGTCTACTGTATCCCTAAGCCAACACCAAGGCTAAGGGGCCCTGTGAAATAAACATTTTTGTTTTGTGTTTTAGTGAACTCAAACTCTGGCAGGCTTTGAGGTTAGAAGCCATTACCATTGCTAAGGGCTTGTCACTGAGTCAAAAACATTTTCCTGTGGCATCTTTTAAAAATCTAGTGTTGACTGTTGAGAGCTCTCTATTCAACTTTTCTGCTGGAAAAACACCATCAGGACTGCCAGGGTACCACTGAAGCTCATACTGTTTAAATCAAAACAAACATTTGACAGAAAGTGTATTTGAAGTTGAATGAATCATCCTACCAATTTCCAAAGGTTGTAGCAAAAGCTTTCTGATTATTAATTATTATTATTTTCTTCTGCATCAAACTGAAATGGTAGTTTTTTAGGACCTAATGTTACTCATCTCCATGGTACTAACCATTCAGTCCAGAAAAATGGTATCATAATTAGCATACCCATTTTTAAATTCAGAGAATGTGAACATATTCAACAGATCAAGTAACAGGAACATTAAATTTAAAAGTTAATATGACAAACCAAAAATATTGCACTTAGTACTAGCAATAATAATAAGCTGTTTAAAAGTATTGTGTAAAAATGGGTGCTTTATTTTTACCACACTAAGTTTACAAATTACAGTATAATACCTAATCATTCTTGTTATGTTTTTTACTTTTGTGTTGGTCTGAGTACCTCAAATGTGCTAAGCTCTTCTCATGTTTATGAAGACACGTGCCTATTGGCATCATAAAGAAGAAGATGAATGTCTATTTGGAAGTGTTAAGTCATCATTAAAAGCTGGCATAAGAATCATATTTCTACTTCAGCTTGGGATGCATAAGACCCTTCAACTAGACCGAACTTCACTGGCATCATGAGTGAGGCTTCATGTCTCCTTCCAGAACAGATCTGCAAAGGGACTTACCTTCTCTTTGAGAAACAACACAGCTTCTCAAGTAAGCTTGGGACTGTGAGAACACAAACAGTCATGCCATGAACCTATTTCCAAACACTGACATAAAGTACAATTTTGTATTTCTTTGTCCTCCTGCATTTTCCTGATTAAAAAAAATATATATAGTTTTCCCTTAAAGAAATATATGCATGTGTTACTCATTTCAAAATATATATGAGTATCAAATCCCTATGTTGTAGACCTAAAATAAATACAATGTTATATGTCAATTATATCTCAATAAAACTGGATAAAAATTTTAAAAAAAGAAATAAATACATGCAAGATAAATTGGTAAGAGGTACCAAAATGTAATATGTGTTTTCCTTCCCATTTCTGAGTAGGAAAAAAAAAAAAAAAAGTCTATTGTTGACTAGTCAATTTTTGATCTTTTTTTTTTTTTTTTCCTTAATCAGGTATTGAGGTATAATGTAGATATACTAAAAGCCACCAATTTTAGGGAAAAAATACAATAAGTTTTGACAAGTATATATGATTTTTAGCCACCACAACCCATCAGGATATAGAGTATTTCCATTGCTCCAAAATGTCCCCTTGTGCTGCTTTGTAGTTGACTCTTTTTTTCCCATGTCAGCCTCAGATAACCACTGATCTGCTGTCTGAAACTGTGTTTTTAATGTTTTTAGAAGTTCATGTAAACAAATCATGCAGCGTGTTTTGTCCTCTTGCACTGCACACGGGGACCAGTCTGACATGCTATGCATTTGTGAATAGCCCTTGAAAGACTCATTATGTAAAGATTTCCTTGATGTTAACCAGTGGTGAATGCACAAATTTTCTCAAGCATTTACCAGTTTTGGTTTTATTCTACTTCCCATGTGATATAAACTCAGATTTCCTCATCCCTTTGCTAAACATCATTAGACTTTAGGACCTGAAATATTCAATCTACTGTGTCAACTCTGATTGGCCATTTTCTGGACTGTAGGTGACACATATCATTGTTCTTTGATAATTATTGTTTTCATTAAACCCAACATGGCAGAAGACCATGGTGACCAAAAGAGTGAGAATGGATTTGTGGGGTTTTTTCTTGTTTGTTTGTTTTGTTTTGTTTTTCTAATATTCCAAAGTCCTAGACAACTTGATGGCACTGGAGCAAGAGAGGTCAGGAACTACCCTATGAAGCAGGAGGAGTGATTAACCCCCATTTTGCAAGTAACAGGATGGCCCTGGATTGCTGGGTGCTTACTCTGAGCTCAGAGGTAATGAGACCAACAGCCTATGAGGACTTTCTATGACGTGAAGAATAGTCAATTTACAAAGAGTCCTTCCTCAGATGCCTCATATGTCAAACTTCAATAGAGAGAATGTGGTTTTATGACAACACTTTATCAAGACTTTTAGGTAATATTTGGTAAATTAATCAATGTGGGGTTTTGGGGTACTATTTTCTATCAATAAACAGCAGGAAGTATAGAACTTTGACATCTACTTTTGAGACACAAGGTTCCAGAGACACAAGGCGATTATAACAACGTGGAGGCTTTAAAAATATTCCTGCTGCAATAAGTAAAAGGCAAATGAAGTGTATGGGCTATAACTGGAAATGGGCTCCCTGTCGAAGAAATGAAGAAAAGAAGAAAAACAAAAATAACAGAACCTTGACACGCAGTAATTAGAGTTGTCATTTTTCATCCCAAATAATTAAAGGCTAAACCCATTTTCTAAAATCACATTATTTAATTATAAAAGTAAATAAATATAATTAAAAAGTTAGACAGATACTGTTAGATGCACTGTCAGCAAAGCACTGAAATATATCAAATGATATTTTGAAGATAGTTTCTGTCATTTCAAATGGCTATGAAGCAGCCTCGTCACCACAAATGATGAAAATAACCAACATATTACAATAATTGGTTACATCCACTGTTTATTCTTATGCTGCTTGAGCATAAACAAAAAGAAAATGCCTTTTCCTATTTAGTCTAAAATTACATATCATCTACCTGTCAGAAAATGTATAGCAGAGAATCAGAAGAAAGATATATGATTTTGGAGGCCAGAAATCTACCTACAGGCAAGAATGATACAGCCCAGCAAATAGATCACAGAAATCTTGCACAAGTAATTCATAAACATTTCTATGCTTACTGCTAATTTTTTGCCTCTAGAGTGGATAAAATTTCCTGCAATAAAGGGACCTGTTGTTTCCCTTATAAAATAGATGATGCTAAGCAATATAACCAGTAGACGTTACAGATTATTTTTACTTCTAGAAGAATGTGGAAAATACAACATACTCCCTGTACCAAGCGTCTGATTTTATGGTTGCCCCCCCAACCTCCAGATCTAATATTAGGGATCAGAAATGTCAGAGTCATTATCTCTCCTCCAAGAAGCGTTACCAGCAGTGTAGACAGGTCTAGAATCCCGGGAAGTCTCTTTCAGATATTCTACATTCACACTCAAAGCCCATGTTTGATCTCCAGGCATTGCGAGCTCAAGGTTTTACAGCTCACAGACTAGAGTCTATCGGTCGATTCCCACAGCAGTCTCTTCTGTATTGGTCTTAGACTGCCATAACAAAACACCATAGACTGCAGGGCTTAACCTACCGACTGTAAAATAAAATTCATATTTTATGACAAGACAAGAACAATTTAAACACAAAAATGTGGCCTCCTCTCTCCTCACATTGTGCACTGTGGATCTGCATTAGGCCTTGAACAAACCTCCCCCATCAGCAGAAATACCTGCTCAACCATAAAAAGCAGCATTCTCCTAGTACCAACAAGACAACTCCTTAAAAGACAACATTCCTTCTTGATCTTGTAAGGGGCCACGATGATGCTTAGCTCTGGATTGTGTAAACTGTCAGTAATATGTCATTTAATGTATAGAACCTCTGTCTCAAAAACCTTATAGAACTGTGCCTGGACTTCTAATGGGCAGAACAGTTCTCAGAGTTTTCTGAGATGCTGTTCCTGGGTTATAATCCTGAATTTGGCTTGAATAAAAATTTCTACTTCTTTCATAAATTGACTGAGGATTAATTTTCATCGACAGAAATTGTTGTGTCACAGTTCTGGAGGCCAGAGGTTTGAGATCAAACTTCCATCCAATCTGATTTCTGGGGAGGGTTCTCTTCCAGGCCTTCAGATGGCTTCCTTCCTGCTACAACAATCCCAAATGGCCTTTCCATGCTGTGTGCACATGGAGAGAGAGAGAGAGAGATAGATAGAGGGAGATAGAGACAGAAACAGACAGAGTCAGAGAGATTTATTATAAGATATTGCCTCATGTGCTCTTTGAGGCTGACAAAGCCTGAGATCTGCAGTTGGCAAGCAGGAGACCCAAGAGAGGCAAAGGCGTAGTTCTGCTCTGAAAGCTGGCGCACTCAGGCCCCGGAAGAGCTGATGCTTCAGTCTGAGGCCAAAGGGAGGAAAAGACAATGTCTCAGATCAAAGGCAGGCCGGCAGGAAGAATCCTCTCTAATTTGGTGGACGGTGAGCATTTGGTTCTATTCTGATGTTCTGGTCTTTGACAAATGGGGTGAGGCTCACCTACAGTAGGGAGGGCAATCTGCTCAGTCGATCAATGTATTAGGTGGGCCAAAAAGTTCATTTGTTTTTTTTTTCCATAAGATGGCTCCAGTAACACTTAGTTGTCTTCAACTTCATTTGAAATGATTTTGTTAGATTGTACTGTGACAGCTGTCATATCACCGTGCAATTAAAAAAAAAAAAGAAAATCAAAATTGGTGAATTTTTGTGCAGCCATTTTAGTATTGAAGATAGAAGAAAAAAGCAGCATTTTTGGCATATTATGCTTTATTATTTGGTAAAAACACAACTGAAATGCAAAAAAAAAAAAAAAGATTTGTGCAGTGTATGGAGAAGGTGCTGTGACTGATCGAACATGTCCAAAGTGGTTCGTGGAGTTTCGTGCTGGAGGTTTCTCGCTGGACGATGCTCCATGGTCGGGTAGGCCAGTTGAAGTTGATAGCAATCAAATCCAGATATTAATTGAGAACAATCAACATTATACCATGTGGGAGATAGCCGCCATACTCAAAATACCCAAATTAAGTGCTGAAAATCATTTGCACCAGCTTGGTTATGTGAATTGCTTTGATGTTTGGGTTCCACATAAGTTAAGTGAAAAAAAAAAAACCTTCTTGACAGTATTTCCACATGCGACTCTCTACTTAAACATAACAAAAACGTTCCGTTTTTAAAGCAAATTGTGATGGGCAATGAAAAGTGGATACTGTACAATAATGTCGACCAGAAGAGATCATGGAACAGGTGAAATGAACCACCACCAACCACACCAGAGGCTGGTCTTCATACAAAGAAGGTGATGTTGTGTATATGGTGGGATTGGAAATGAGTCCTCTATTATGAGCTTTTTCTGGAAAACCAAACGATCAGTTCCAAAAACTACTGCTCCCAATTAGACCAACTGAAAGCAGCACTCGATGAAAAGTAACCGGAATTAGTCAACAGAAACACATAATCTTCCATCAGTATGACGCAAGACTGCATGTTTCTTTGATGACCAGGCAAAAACTGTTACAGCTTGACTGGGAAGTTCTGATTCATCTGCTGTATTCACCAGACATTGTACCTTTGGATTTCTATTTTTTTCAGTCTTTACAAAATTCTCTTAATGGAAAAAATTTCCATTCCCTGGAAGACTGTAAAATGTACCTAGAAGAGTTCTTTGCTCAAAAAGATAAAAAGTTTTGGGAAGACGGAATTATGAAGTTGCCGGAAAAAATGGCAGAAAGTAGGTGATGGAACAATCACCTACTTTCATGGAACAAAAGGGTGAATATGTTGTTCAATAAAGTTCTTGGTGAAAATGAAAAATGTGTCTTTTATTTTCATTTTACAAACCGAAGGAACTTTTTGGCCAGCCCAATAAACGTTAAATTCATCCTCACCAAAACACACAGAGCAATGTTTATTCAAATATATGGACACCTTATGGCCCAGGCAAGTTGACACATAAAATGAACCAGCATGCCATCTCCAGCAGACCACCTGGCCAGGCAGCTGAGGCTGGTCTAGGAAATAGGCCACCTCCAGGGTTGAGAGGGTGGCCTTGAAGCTCTGTGTTAATCACCTTCCATTCAGCTCAGTGTGTGTGCTGAGAAACTAACTCAGTACCTTCTCATTTAACCTGTTCGAGATGTTTCATATGCCTACTTCTCTAAAGAAGGGAACTGAAGTTTGAAATTCACATTCAAATGTGAAGTTTAGATGAGGAATACATTTATTTTTAGTGTAAGTATGTCCTGTGCCGTATTTGGAACATGCTTGTACTAAAATGTGGTGTTTGTTTATCTGAAATTCAAACTTACCTGGTTGTCCTATATTTTTAGTTGCTAAATTTGGAAAACATTTTACTTTTAGATTGTTATTTTAAACTATTGTTCCAAATAGCATTTATATGACAGGTGAGTAAGAGAGAAAGGAGTGAATTGTGAAGAGACTATTTAGAAAATTAGAACTCATGTACCAAAAAGTTTCAGTTTAAAATAAATTTATCCAAGTACATTAACTGCATGAAGTGAATTCAAAAGATAAATATTTCTAAAAAGAAAACTAAAAAAAACCAAAAACAAAATATGAAACAGAAAATTTTAATATTCAAAGATGCTCTGAGATATATTTAAATAGACTTTTAATATAAAAATTATAAAACAACACAAATATGACAAAATATCAGATAACTTTTAGCGTGGATAAACTTTATCCAAGATTATCCAAGGATGAAAGATTATATAGAGCAGCACCCCATTATGGGAAGGGCAAACTGAGGCTAAAAAATATTAAGACAGCTAAATAAAACTGGCACCCCAAAACTCATCCTGATCGAAAATAAACACCACTTTGATAACCTCCACCTTCTTATTGAAATTAGGTTCATAATCCTTTATCTCTGGTATCCATTATACACTTGTTTTGTCCAAACTTACATTTATTTTAAAACTATCTCCTCGTTTTCTTTTCTCAAAGCCTGCCCTATCAGTATTCTGCTTCAGGTATAGCTCAGGGGTACAGCGTCTGATGGCTTGGATAATTTAAATGTCCAAGTTTTGGGTCAACGGCCATTGATTCATTTCAGAAGCTTTTATCTGCAGTCTTCTTAGTGACAGTTATTGTTCTCTACCCTGGGTGACCTTTGACACAAATTTGGAAGAAAAATCTCTAGAATAAGCCCCGCAGGAATCATTCATCCTTAATGCATCTAATTACTACCTAGAAAATATGCGTGGCATTATGCAGAAATTATAATGAAAACCAACCTATGTAATGTTTCAGCTCAGTGATCACCTAATTATATTAAGTTAAAATGTAAATATTTTCTAGGAAGAAATTTAGAAACTATGACATTTTGTGGAAAAACAAATCAACTAAACCCAGGTGGTAGCATCATTTCATGTAATAAAGTATCTCTTGGCTGCTTTATCCACACCCTGTACCTATCGGGATTGCTGTGTATTTCTCCCAGATTAAAAACATACCTCTAAATGAGATTTATTTTTTCCTTCATGATATCTAAAACAAATGAATGGATACGTTAAAAGTCATTGAAATTGATATTTAGCATAATTAAAATAAAAGGCTGATGTGCTTAAACTTGCAACTTTCATCTTATTGTTGGAATTCTGCCTGGGAACATGGTCAGTACTTTACATATAAAGATCGTCATGAATTGGAGGTGGTGATTTTTCTGCACAAATATGTAATAAAATAGAAGGCTTCCTGACAAATCTCTTTATCATGATATGTTTTCCAACTAGAAGATTTGAAACAAAGTGGTAAACAGAATGATATATTAACCTAACATTAACCTGAACGCTTTTGATGAAAATCTTAATGACCAATTTGTTGAGACTCTTTATATCTTTCTACGATATATTTGCTTTATCTCAAAATATAAATATTTTAATGGGCAGACACACAGGCAAGCACACATACACCTTAACAATGACCCAGATGATCCATTTGATCTCAAGTTATTCTAAGATTAAAATAAGAAGTTGGAGGACAAAGCCCAGTCTCCAGCCACACAGTGCCCCATCCTGCACTGTGCATCTGTGAATAAATGAAGAGATGCTGGCTTCATTTCTCCATCGGATTTCTGTGTTTGCTCCACAATCTCCTACTCAGATAAGAGTCTGCTATGTTTGACTTTTATTACCTTCAGGACACAGAGTCAGCTGATATCCCATTAAGACTAAGAGTAAAGTGAAGGCAGCATTCTCTGAGACAGCAGGCTGCCTCTCTCTTGTTTTTTAAAGAATCTTTGCCAATTATGCATTGCTTTTTTTTTTCATCTTGCAAATATTTTTGAGACCCTACCATATGGCAGACATCACTGAAAACCTTTGGGATGAATCAGTGAACAGAGCAGAAAAAGATCTCTGCCCTCAGTGACTTTGCATCTCCTGGAGAGTTCAGACCATCTAACAGTAATGTGATAAATAGGCAAATGCTCTATGTCACTAGAAGGTGTAAATGTTGTGAAGAATTGGAGCCCAGGAGTGCCCGGGGAGCTGGGCAGAAATGTGCTTGCAATTTTAAGAGAAAGTGGGACTTGAAGGAGGTGAAGGAGTTCACCACCAAGCTCCCTAGGACAGAAGAATCCCCATGGAGGGAATGTCCACTGTACAGTGCAGGGAAAGGAACTGATGTAACTGTATGTGTTACATTTAAAGAACTGCAAGGAGGACAATGTTGCTAGGACGTTGTGAGCTGGGGAAGGTAGCAGAAGTTAAGACATGGAGCCCATTGCAGGGAAACCAGAGGAAAGCCCTTGCAGAGTCTGAACAAAGGCAAACCACAGTCTGACTTACATTTTAATCGGCTCACGCTGGGTACCACCTTGAGAATAACCTCTCAAAGAACAAGGGCAGAAGCCAGGAGATCACATAGAGGAATAGTAGAATGATGCAGGTGAAGTGCAATGGAGGCTCAGACCGGCGTCATAACAGTGGAGGTGGACAGCAACTGGTGGGTTCCACTTACATTTTAAAGGTAGGGCCAAAAAGATTTCTTGAAGTCCTGCATGTGGAATGTGAAAGAAAACATAGAATCAAGGATGGTTTCAGGTGTTTAGGTCTGGAAATCTGTTGGAATGTTGAGGGTCATCCTCCCTTTCTTGACCCTACCTTGATTCCTCCTTTCCTATGAATCCCCCTGCTGACCTTGGGTCTTTGTGTCACTTCTCTTGTATTTCCAGTGGCTGACTATTTGTAGGACTCTGCCCTGTTCCTCACTGGCTCCTGACTCTGTGACCCTCAGGACCACCTTTTCTACCTCCCTCCACTTCTTAGTTAGTCACTCAGTTGATTGTACAAAGTGTGTCCCTGATCTGGCTTGATGGCCACCTCCTGCACGTTACAGTAGCTTTTATGCTACTGTTTTTACAAACTCTAGAAATCTCACAGAGATTACTAGGCATCTTCTGCATGGCATGCGCCATATGGATAGAAAAATCAATTCCAAGGAACTTTTAGAATTCTGGTTGTAAAACAGACCCTGTGTTTGACACAATTCTTCTTTTGATATTTTTTTCTGACAGTTACTGGCCCAGCTCTAATGGCTTTCCCTGGGATGTTTCAGGGTATTATCATTTAGCTTGCCAATTCCGAAATTGCTGTCAGAAAAATGAAAATATAGTTCTTCCCCATCAATCAGCCAATTGTATGGTCTACATTGTACCAATTGTATGATCTACATTTTACAGTCAGAGAATTCATTCAGCTGGCATTTTCCACTGAAGCTATGTCTTCACAGTGCCAAAATCACCATTATGGTCAGTCAACTGAGTTAAAACCAATCAGTCAAGTCAGATATTTGGTTAGGATGCTGAATAGATAGTCAGAACCCACAATTTTAGAGGTGCATCAAAAGAACTTCTGTACTCTCTTTGTTTCCTCAGGCAGCAGCAGTATTAACAATCCCCAACCGAGACAGTGAGTGTTGGTGGCAATCCCATTGCTCTTGGTCTCGAGATACATCTCATGCCTAAGAAGTTGAGAGGAATAAACTAAAGACATCACATCTCTCTTCACAGCTTATCTTCATGGACATGTCCAATACCTAAAGGACCCAGCTCTAATGAACCTCGGAAATTGAAGACAATGATTGTTGCCATGCTTTATTTAATTTTAATCTTGCTCTGTGCCAGCACCTAACTTGGAATTGAGTCCAATCTTTGCTCCTTGACTCAGGTGAGTTAAAGAGAGATCACTGTAATTATGAATTTTGCACCATAATTTCTTTTTTTCTTAGTGAGTTTCTTAGAATTCTTGTCATTAAGTCTTTCTGTTTTAAAAAAATCCGGTTCATGTTGACATGGTTCTTGGGCTATTCTGGAACTTAAGCTCATCCATATGTGTCTCTCTTACCAAAATTAAGCTGCTCAACACATTATTTGCAGAACTCAGTTTTCAATTGGAGCTTATCAGAGTGTGACCTCTTGTAACATGTGTCTTTTTCCATGACCCTGTAGCTCAGAAATAGGCTAAACAAACAGCACAACAGAGGTTAAATATGGTCACAAACCGATGTCCACGGGTCTCATTGTGAACGCCAAAGCTGATGGGATGGAACAGAGTGAGTCTCTTCTCAACATATTGATGGACAGCTGTAAACAGAAATGGTCTTCTCTCTTTATTGCACTTTATTCCAACACCTAATGCTTCCCAATGGCACTATGTTTGTTGTGTAGTTGTAATTGTTTTGTTCTGTTTCATTGATGATCATGATGATGATGGTGAAGATGATGATTATTCTCTTTGTTTTAAAAAAGCCTTAAGAATTTCCAGCCAAATGTTATTTTGTCTTAGAAATAGGCTTCAGTCCAGGAAAACCTCAGACAAATTGCTACCATGTGCCAAAAATGTTTTTAAAAATATATTCACTTTTTTATTTAAGGCCATAGGTAGGTTTTAATTACACTCCTAAGGAAGCAGTAGAACTGACAGAAAAGACTTGAAAATAATTATAATGATATCCTACATGAAACTCATGTTTTAGAATCTTTCCATGTTCTCCTTCACAAACTATTTCACTAGATGGTCAAAAAGACCCCTTGAGATAATCGAGGACAGTAGTTATCCCTCGGCACTTCTTCATGAGAAAGTGGAGCCTGAGCCAGTCTCAACAGCTGTACCAGTAACTCAGTTGTCTGGATATAACGCAGTTACTCATCTGTGGAGGCAAAGAAGGTCTCTCTTCTGTAGGATATCAAAAGAAGCATCATCATGTTCACTAGTGTGCATTTTTGTAAGTTACAAAATGTGTTAATTTAAAAAATATTCATTCAAATATGTGGACCCTATTTTGATATTGACCCAGGCCCAGAAAGTATGTACTCTAAGCTATAGGAAAAAATAAACTGTGCATCACCCTGTATATATGCAATTTGATTTGACAGACTGTATAATGCTCTAGGAAGGATGGAGAGGTGTGTGATAGTTTGTTTTATTCTTTTAAAATAGATAAAATCCAGAGTCTTCTCTCTCAAAACCAACTCATTATATTTGCACAGTTTTCTAGACCCTGCAGGTTTTGTTCTAAAAATTATTTCTATTGTTGGGTCTTCAAATACAAATGTATGTTATAAATTATTCTTTGGAGATACTTAGGGTGCCTTTTACTAGAAGATAAGATGACTTACTCTTTCTCAACAAATAAGGGGGGATGGTAAATAGCACATGATTCCCAAGCTGAGAGACTATGGCAGGTGGTGGGTATGCCCTGTGCCTTATTTATAAAGTGTTTCAAGGAGACAGTCATTGGGTCCTTCACAGAGACAGGGTCATGCTGAAAACTGGGAAGAACATTCTATAACAAAATATCCAACATTGCATTTTTACATTACTCACATATCTGATACAATTAGTACCATCTACTTGATGAGGTCAATTTAGAAAAGTCCTGTGGAATAGTTTCTAATGCAATTGTATCCTTTTCTCATGCTTAGTAACTCTTTACCTAATTCAATGTGTTTTTCTGTATATTTGTCAGGAGAATAGTAATGTTTTACTTTACGATTTCTACTACCTTCCTAATCACTACTTCTTGTTATTTCTTTTCAGTGTAACATCACCTCTGAGCAGAAGCAATGAAATGGGGTTTAGGAAAAAAAAAAAAGTAAAAGAAAAAAAGCAAATCCTGTATTATATCATCATCTGGAGAGCATGATGGTTTCTGCTGTGTTAATTTACACTAAAATCCATGACCCGGGAGCCTGATTGATTACCAAGGGCAGAAATCCAGCCGCTGGCCTAGTTTATTTTGTGAACTGTAGCCTCAGATAGCACTGCAAGCCACAGTGATATTGATTTGATATACACTAGATGGCTCTTTATGCTCTTTGGGAAATTTATTGTGCCGAGTCAGAGCCCTGGCAGCCGGGGAGAAGCCGCTCTTTAAATTGAAGAGTGCTCTCAGGGTTTGACCCCTGGGCTGCTCAGGTTACCGAGTGGCCTGGGTGAGGCTAGGTCGGAGCAGACCCCGGGGACCAGTGCTCATCAGTTTTGAATGTCAAATCCCTTCAGAGGACCTGAGTTATTGCTAATAGGAACTTGCTGGGGTCTATGACATTTGGATGCCCTATAAGTTAAACATCATAACACTTTCTTCATGTCAGAATCTTTTAAATGATGGCTCAGCACAGCACCTTTGCTCTGTCTGCTTAGCGCTAGTCTGCCGCACAATATGAGGCGACCTGCCTCGAAGCAGGAAGATCAGCACAGCTATTATGAGCCGAAGAGCTACAATGGCACCAATCTCCCCATGCTTATAAATTAGGAGGCTTGTCATGGGAGCCCCAATTGCGAGAACATTGTTGCCATCTTGTTTCTGCACAATCAAAACCTGGTGGCCTTTGGCAACCCACACAATAAAAGTTAGGATGCAGTTCTGATCTTGATAGCTTTTACTATGTTTCTGGAATACACATGAGCATCATTTTACTTAAGGTCTGGAAACAGACTCCTGACTCTGAAAAATCACATTTCTAGGACACAGCTTTATAAAGATAATCCTGACTGTCTGTTGGAAATTTCCTACTGCTGGGGACTGTAGAGGGTAAAATCTATAGCTGCACTGAATTTTCCCTAATAAATAGCTAACTATATTTTATTGGAAACCAGTGTGATCTTCTATATTATCAGAGTAGCTTGATAATAGGGTCACAAGTAAATGACAACCTATGAAAAAAAAAAAAAACAATTCCAAGTAAGACTCCATTTGGCTTGTCCTTAATCTGCTTACACACTATTATTTTAATGTCCTCGAAAAGTCCTCCTAAGCACTTTTAATATTACACTGCCAAGGTGCCTGAAATGAAATCCTATAATTAAGTTTTCTTCTGGATGTCTTGAGGAGGTACAAATAGCTTAATTAGGTGGAATAAAAAAGAGCTTAACATAAAAACTTTGAAAGTCAAGAAATAATGTATTAAAGCCAATAATATCATTAGCGGGGTTGGGATATCAGAAATTAATTTGTTGGGGAAGAAACCTCCACACAAGCATGGTGTACAGGCAGGAGCTATCTGCGAGAGTTGGGAGATGCAGGTAAGAAAGTCCAAGGTTTTGGCCCTCGTGAGTGAAGGGAGTAGTCATTTTGACTTTGCCTCTGAATACCTCAGTGTCCTTATCTGTAAAATGAAATTAATAATAAACTTCAAAATATTGATGTGATTACAAAGTGGGATAAAATGTGTAAAGGTCTACGTCTAGTATAGAACCGTTACTGATGTTCAGGAGGGCAGACCTGTATGAGTTTGCTCTAGCTGCTGTAGCAATGCACCAACCAGTGGGTGTCTTAAGGAGCCGAAAATTGTTTTCACAATTCTGGAGTCTGGAAGTCCCACATCAAGGTGTTAACAGGGTTAGTTTCCTCTAAGGCCCTTCTCTTTGACTTGTAGATGGCTGTCTCCTCTCTGTGTCTTCCCATGATCTTCGTTCTGTGTGGGTCTGTGTCCTAATCTCTTCTTATATGGACATCAGTCATATTGGATTTGCATCCACCCAAATGACCTTATTTTATCTTAACTACCTCTTTAAAGACCTTATCTCCAAACACATTCACATTTTGAAGTACTGGGGAATAAGGCTTCAATATCTGAATTTGAGCAGTGAGGGGCACAATTTAGCTCATAAACAGTCTTTTATGATAAGGTACCATGTGTCCACGGGGTCTCATACATATTGTTTATTTCTTATTTTTGTTTTATCTCCCTGATGTTGCTGTTAATATTTTTCATATTACTCCATCAGCCCATATATTTATAGAAGACATCTAAAACACACATGGGCAAAAAGAGAAAATGAAACAAATAACATCTATAATTCTACCACTCAGAGAAAAACACTGAATTAAAGCTTTGATGCATATCCTTCCCTTGGCATATGTACACATGTAAATAGACTTTTAATAAAAATGGAATTGTACCATATAGAACCTGTTTCTTTTTTTACTTAACAAGTCATTAACATTGTTCAGTGCCACTGCAAATAGAGCTACCTCAGAATTTATAGTAATGACAGAGCATTTCACTGTAGAGAGAAACCATAATTTATTTATCCAATCTCATAAATTCGAACATTTAAAATGTCTCTGTATTTTACTCTCATCAACAATGCTGCTAGGCACATATTTTTTCTGATGTCCTTGTGAATGTGTTCAGTTATTTCCCTGAGGCTGTTTCTCTGGGTATTCACTCCGTAAATACAAGGAGAGTACCTCTCCTGTAGTGTGACGAACTGCATCAGATGTCGTGGGCACCTATTACGGGCACTCTCTCTGCCAAGTGCTGGTAAATGTGCAACCGTACCACACCTGCCCTGTAGGAGCTTATGCCCAAGAAGGAAAAATGAGACAAGGGAAAAGCCACTGCCAGTCCCGCCGAAGGCTGGAGAGGGGTCATCTGAGGTGCTATGGAAGAACCTAGTAGGGGCTGCTCAGGCTAGCATAACTTAGCTCCAGATCACAGCCCGGAGTTGTCTGTCCCCAAACCCTACTCTATGTGGAGAAATGCCAGAGACTGCCCTTCCCCATGGTCATGTGCCTGCACTCACAATCTCAGTGGATGGCGTGGGTTTGCACACCAGGGAGCGGCACTAAGATGCTACAGTGTTTCCTTTGAAACAACTACATCCTTGAAGGTAGTAATTGAGATATTTGATAATAACTGAAATGTTTTGAAAGGTTCAACTATCATCCATTTTCGCAGCGCTGAAACATTTATAAAGGCAATGTGGTTTATTAGCCTCTGGAAACACATTAAATAGTTAGCCCATCTGAGTTTCCTGACTTAACAATATATTTTTTTCATTAAATTTCAATTGAATGACTTTTCTAAATTTAGTGGACACATTTTTTTTTCCAGTGAAGTTAATAATGTTGTTTATTTACAGCTTCATGAGGAAACAATGGCTTGAAGGGGACAAGTCACTGTCCAAAACCTGAGGCAAATTCAGAAATCCCCCTTCTTATCCAGACTAATGTGTGTGATGAGAAGCCATTGCCATGCTTGAGCGACCACAGTTGATGGTTAAGTTTAATACATGCCAAACTCTGGTTCAATTCAAAGGATCTCAAAAGGAAGTGGTTAGACAGTCACCAAGATCCCCTAAGAAATATTTATCCCTCCACTTAAGAACCTTTTTTTTTTAATTGAGGTATAGTTGATTTACAATGCTGTTAGTTTTAGGTGTACAGCAAAGTGATTCATATATATATATATATATATATATATATATATATATATATATATATATATATATATATATAGCTTTTCAGGTTATTTTCCCTTGTAGGTTATCACAAGATACTGAATATAGTTCCCCCTGCTATACAGTGGGTCCTTGTCGATTATCTATTTTATATATAGTAGTGTATATATATTAACCCCAAACTCCTAATTTTTCCCTCCCACACTTCCCCTTTAATAACCATAAATTTATTTTCTATGTCTGTGAGTCTGTTTCTGTTTTGTAAATAAGGTCATTTGTATCATTTTTTAATTTCCACATATAAGTGACATATGACATTTGCCTTCATTTTTAAAGTGCTCTATAATTCATGTTATTTTTATTCATTTTTTTCCCAACTGAATTCATAATTTTGAAATATTTCTAATAGTTTTCATTTAAGAGTGTTTTTTAAATTATGCTATATAATTAAAAATAGAATTTGGATGAAAGGTATACATAAATGTCTCGAACGTAACTTGGACCTCACAGAGAAATTGCCTGGGCTGTACAGAGGTAGGATGCTCAGTGGGGAGAGAAACCCACAGGTTGTGCCCTACATTAACTGAACAGACCTGAGCTTCTACCCCATCTCTGCTGTGTGGGTGTTAGGGCATTTCCATGCATTTCCCAGAATCTCTGTTTCTTCATCTGTAACCTTCTTACCTACCATCTACCATCTAGAATTAAATGAGTCATCCAAGGTTGTGTCTTCTGCACACAACCCAGTCTGTTTCCCTTTTTCCTCTCCCCCAAGCCCTCAAGAAATGTGAGCTAAAATAGAGAATTTATATAACTTGAAAAAATTCCAGTTCTAGCAATTGTTGCATATAAAGATGCATATGTGTATGATTATACATATATGATCACTGAAAATCATGAGGCTGTAGACAACATGTTTATCAACTAGATATAATTACTCTTCCTTTGTTGCAGCCATTGCATTGATTTTAGAATCCAGCACAGTGTTCTCCAGTTAATACTGGCAGAGAAGAAATAAATGATGGTGAAGTAGTAGACTGCCTTAGAAATACACATCCCGAAGAGATGCAGACGGTGCCCGAGAGTGATGCCTGATGCTGAGTCTTTCCAGTAAAGAATGAAAACCAGAGAATCTCAGTGGACTCATGATGGATGCGTGTCTGAGGTAATTCTCAGAATTGAGGTGGGAGAAGGTATTTTTCAGATGGGAAAGTGAGTACTTTGGGATCAAGAGAATGGATTTGAGAAGGAAAGTTAGTTGACTAAGGTGACACAACTCATTACCAACAAAGTCAAGACTACAATCAAGGTTTCTTACTCCAGTTCAGCAGATGCTGTACAAGTGGTCCGTGGATGGATGTGAATGACCATATACATTCCACAGGGAGAAAGGATGTGCTGGCAACCTCAGTTGTGAATCACTTCCATTGTCATTATAAAACATTCCTCCTTATCACTTTGGACACCTTTGCTCTCTGTCCTTTCTGGGAGTGCAGTGGTAAGTTTCCAGGTCCCATCAACAAGGAGCCCTTGTAAGGCCAGCACTGCCCATGACGGCATAACCCATGTGCTGGGTGGTGGCCATGTTGATGGATCGCACTAGCTCAGCTGTGTACCTCAGAATGTTTGTAGGCAGAAAAGTCTCTGAAAGAACTAGAAATTTATATCCAGCTGAGGAAAGGAAAACAGAGAAAAGAGAGGTAGAATACAGACCGTGAAAGCACAGTTTCCATCTGAAGGCAATGGTGTGGGTTAAGAGCTCTCCCTAAAGTCCTCAAATCAACAAACATACACAGAAATATGATTGAAACCATATGCAGTTGTGGATGAGGAGGTGGACCATGGTAATGAGTCATGACCCCTACTAGCATCGTGGATGAATAGACGGGCGTTTCCCTGTGGGTGGGAACATCCGTTTCATCTGGCACAGCACATGCCTTCTTTGAGTTCAGTGATAGACCTCTTTCCCCTGGAATTCATTTTGAGTATGGGGTGGATCCTGGGAATGTATATTTTTAGAATATTCCCCAGGTCAATTAAAGCACAGCTCAATAGAGAAATGATCTTCTAAATCATGGTTTGCTCTAAAATGCTGAGTTTCCACATGATACTTCTCTTAGTCTAGTCAGACTGCTATAACAAAATAGCACAGTCTGGGTAGCTTATAAACAGTAGAAATTTACTTCTCACAGCTCTAAAGACTGGGAATTCCAAGAGCACAGCACCGCATGGTCCAGTGAGGGCCCTCTTCTTGGTTTATTATAGACTGCATCTTCTGTGTCCTCACATGGCAGAAGGGGCAGGGGAGATCTCTGGGGTCTCTTACTTATATAAGGGCACTAATCCCATCATGGGGGCTCTGTGCTCATGACCTAAATCACCTCCCAAAGGCCCCACATTCTCATACCAGCATATTTAGAGGTTAAAATTTCAACAGATAAATTTTGGAGGCACACAAACTTTCAGACCATAACATTACTTTTACATGTAAAATATAAAATCTAATTTAAACATTGTTGTGAGGACCAGTGATAAAACTCTTAGGGCCCCAGGACAAATGCTAACACTTGGTAAGATGATGGTTGCTCCCCCCATCCAGGGCCCTGATCACACAGTGGATACAACTGGCCTTTGGCATCGGCTGGAGGTGCTCAGGGTCTGAGCAGAGTTTCCCAGGCAGTACCACATGCAAACCCTGGCTCTCCTACAGGATGCCCTTGAGCACATCACTCTGTCCTGTAAATAGGGAGGGCAAGGAAAGAGGTGAAGTTTGAGCTCATCTGGTAGATGAAGCAATGGAGAGTCACCTAATGGAAAACCAACTGGAAAGAGTGATATTCTAGAAGAAGATATAAAAAAGGCCAATTGGACACAGAATTGTGGAAGAAGGAGACCAGAGAGAAGATTCAGGGAAATCTGTCCTTTGTGGTGGGGTCAAAAGTTGGCATCTTTGATCTAGAGGACTAGGGAGAGACCAAGACTTGATGGTGGACAATCACAGTGTAGAATTTAACGTGGGGACTGACAACAGGGCTTTGAGCTGAACAGGACACGATGTCAGGATTCTAGATCTGACCTTCATAAGAGAGCTCAGGGCAGGAGATACATATGGAAGGATGATCTGCATATAAATGGGTCTTCAATTTGAAGCTGCCCTTGCAGTAACATTTTCTATACAAAGAATCGTTTTTCTCCACAACTGCACTCAGCCTGTTTATATATACAGTTAGAAGAAGGAGCAGTCACTTTCTTATGAAAAGTATCGTTGAATTTGGAATTGTTTTATGATTCAAGGATTTGACAAAACTATTTCATTTTTAATAGATGCAGATAATTCTAGAGGGAGAATTTCATTTCTTTATATTTAATTAATAGAAACTCTTGAAGGAGGAAGAATTATAAAATAAGAGATGTGAAAGAGGACCATGAAGGATGTGGAGATGAGGATTAATAATAAACTAGTCACAGACTCTCCACATTGCCCATGGAATTTGCTCTTCATTGTGGATGGTGTGAGCTGCCCTCAGGATCCCCTGATTAGAACAATCACCTAGGCACCAATTAAAATGACAAGTTTTAGAGCCATTTCCCCAGAGATGCTCATTGAGGAGACCTGGGGAGAGAGGTAGTTCGTATTAGGAAACCTGGCTGTCACAGAGATTCCCCCCCTCCACGCTGCTCTCAGAACCACCTGGAGGGCTTATTCAAACAGAGGGCTGGACCCCCTTCTAGGGACTCCAGCTCAACCTGCCTGGGTGTCACCCAAGAATCTGCATAGCTGACAATGCCCCCAGGTGAGTCTAATGCTGCTGGTATCCAACAGATGACCTTTGGGAACCACTGCCATATCATACACCTTTTTTCAGGAGAAAATAATGTTCCTGCCAGTCACCGTACCCATGAGCCTACTCCTTGGGTGCCTTTGCTCAGCAGGTGTCACCTGGAGCTCCAGCCCTTCCCCCCTTTTCCTGTCCATCACCTGGCACTCTCAATCAAGGTATGGATGCCACTCTTGGACAGGGGAAAAGGGAGCCTGGGAGAGGGACTCACAGCAGATCTCAAGTGCTTTCATAATTGACATATGACTCCCAGGGCTATCTACACTGAAGAGGAAGAGTGGGCCTGGCAATATCAAAGAAATGCATTTCTAGTGACACAGTTCTGGTTGAGGAGGGGAGAGGCTTGTGGACCAGGAAGAGTCCTTTCACGTTGTGATGAAACACAATTTCCACCTCTAAATCTAACCCCCAACTGTGTTTATTTGCCTGATATTTAACTCTCATTTCCCTACCTATTTTTTTAAATATGTATATATGTATTTATTTGTTAGAGTGTCCATTTCCCCCCTTAATTTAATATGCAACAATTTGGAGGATACTAAAAGTAATTCCCTACATAA
This sequence comes from Globicephala melas, assembly GCF_963455315.2. Taxonomy (NCBI): domain Eukaryota; kingdom Metazoa; phylum Chordata; class Mammalia; order Artiodactyla; family Delphinidae; genus Globicephala; species Globicephala melas. The sequence continues at coordinate 3,165,878 of NC_083316.1, read as the reverse complement.
AATGTTGCAAATTTCAACTTACAGTGCCACTTGAAAATCTGATGGCCTGAGCATTTATTTCTTCTTCCCTTCATAGGGCCATCTCTGTCGTATCATCAGCTCGTGGTAGGCAGAGCGCGATGGGGATATTTTACGAGTGCCCCCCAGGTGCCAGGTGCACGCAGCCCTGCCTTCTCCTCCATTGTACTGTGAGAAAAGCAAGCTGCTAGCAATGGACCCGGGGCCCTGGCTGGTTACCTGTCCTGACACCACACTGATTCTCACAGATAGACCCACACTTGGGCAGGTGAGGCCCGGAGAAGCTCTCTCCTTTTACTCAGCGTTGAAATCTCCAAAAGAAGATAATGCTGCATTCCATCCTAAACACAGTCTAGACTTCCTTATTTGCCTATTGTATCTTTTTATTCTGAATATGATTTCACATTTATAGCTTTACTATTAATTCCTTTGTTCAATTTTTGGGATGAGGTATAGGTAAAACAAAAATTTCATGTGGAATATTTCATACTTTTTTCTTCAAATTATACTAAGGAGCTTCATAATTCTAATTGGTAAGTTTGCTCTTAAACCTTTTTTCTTCCCCAGAAATACCAGTGGAGCACATTTTTTTTCAGGGACATAAATTTTCGAAAATCCTAAAATTACTACACATTAAACCATAAGGAAGCATATTAAGTGAATATTGGGACTCTGTCTGGCTTACAACCAGGAAGCATGGAAATTAAACATTTAGGCCTCAAATTTGGCATAACTTAAAAGTTCTACATTAGAGTTAGACTAATGGTGTTTTTCCCAAGTTGGTGTTCAAAAACTCCTTTAAGCCTTGAATTATGAAGGGATAAAATACCCCCAAAAGAAATACAGAACTGCAGGGTGATGATTAATTTTTTTAAGATTCTTTGCCAGTTTGTACAAAATTCTATACATCTCGTTCAAAACTGCCTCTGTTTGAAGAGAAAGATTGTTTCTCAGAAAATTTAGCTCCTTAGAAATAGTCCCTACAGTTGAATTATCCAAGAAAACATGACTGTGTTAGCATTTGGGGGAGGGGGAGAATTAAGAAACTGATCTTATTTTCTGGCTGTTGCTTTTTTAACTTTAGAACTTTAGGATCAGTAATTCTCTCTAAAATACAATGACATTGGAAGGAAAGTACTTTCAATATACGTATTTTCATCTCAGCCAGATTAAGAAGAGCAATGAGAGCAGATGGACACATGAGGTATAAAATACACCAGCAGAGGCTGACCCTCAGCTGCCTGGTTTATCCATCACTGAGACCTCGACTCTTCAAAATATGAAGCCTTTCCTGCTTATGACGCAAGTTTCATTTCTTTGATGTGGGAAACCGTAACCTCTTTTCATAACAGTAAAACAAGGATTTTGATCAGTGTACTTTCTTACTAGACGTATGTGTTAAAGAAAACAAATAATTCATTTAGCAGTTGAAAGATTTCTAGTGAAATATGGGCCCACTGGAACATTCGATTCACTACTGAGTTGAGTATGTGCATAAAAATTTAATTTGATTATTATACTCACAGCAGCTTCCCCAATGTAGAAAAATGTAACTGTTGGGGGAAAAATGATTAGATATCATTTGCTTAACCCTATCCACACATCTAGATGAAAATATAAAAGTGAATAAATTCCACATTTTGCCACTCAAGGTGAGATGTTGGTTAGAAATTGATATTTTTAAAATTTCGATGTGAATGTTAATCATTGAATAGAGACCTGGCTTCCAGCTGATGCTTTTCTGGTAACAAATCACTGACCTTATCTGTTCCCGGCAAAATAACTGCTCCAGCTTGACCATGGTCTTGAGTGGCCCCTTGGCTTTTGGAGCCTAGTTCCTAGACACGTCCATTCCCTTACATCTAATTTCAACCAGGGATTCTGTCTCTAGAATTTGTCCCAGATGGCCAGCTGGCTGCTTCAGACCTGTGGATATCTGCCGCATAATTGTTTGCTTCCATCTGGGGCTTTCTCCCCAATATAAAGTTTGGTGTCATTAGGAAGAAGGATGGGAATTTCTTGGCCCCTGTTTATGGGAAACAGGCTTCCAGCTCCCCTGCACTCCCTCTCATGTGCCACACTATCCCAGACATCCTCTGACCCATCTTTTCCTTTGACTTGCAATCAGTGAGAACTTCAGCCAGTGATAATGCACATGGAAGCCAACAAACACAACTGGAAATTGAAAAGTGGTGCTAATTTTAATCTGATCTTTACAGCTCCTAGATTGATCTGTTTAATAGTGCTCATTCCTGGTTTGATCAACTTCTCTGGCAACAGACTGAAGTTCATTAGACATGAATCAGCTCTGCCCTTGTTAAGAGAATTGGGGGCTACATAGACACAGAATTCCCACCCCTGTGATTCTGCAACAAGAATATTTTTCCTTGCCTTACATCACGCGAGCAAATCAATTCTGGCAAGCAGGGGCCACTGATGACTACTTTATAGACTTCACATGAATCTATTTCCAAATGCTTTTTCTCTTTGTGATAATATATTTCATTAATGAAACATATTTTTGACCACAAACTTTGAGCCAATGGCTTAACAGCAAAGTCAGAAAATATTAGCTTAGAGCCATGGTGATTTAGTCACTCTTGATGAAACTAACCACATTTTACGTTCAGTTGAAGGAGGAAAGGGCTACAAATGATGTATTTAAACATATCTCACACCTTGCCTGGTGGCTTGGAAAATGAGAGTGCAGCTGAAAATGCGATGCTTAAATAAAAACTGTGATGAAAACAAAAGATACTATCGCCTTCGAGAAAAAAGGCTGCTTTCAATGCATTTGAAAGTTTTGTTCTTTGCTACCTCACTTTTCACATTTAGTGACAAGCTTTTTTTTTTCAATGTCACACATTGTAAATCGGAAGACTCTTTAAGGGCTGGAAAAAGCCCATGATGGGGCCCAGACTTCATTCCACCCCCTTGCGACTATGGCACTAGATAATTATTCATACCTTCCTGACACCCCCTCGTGTTTTGGGTGTTATAATTAGGGGTCTCTATTAGAAATAAGATAGTAAAGTCTCACTGAAGAATGACTGAGTTTGTGTGCCAGGATATTGGACTACAAGGGTTACTTTTTGTTGGGTTTTTATTATAACATGTGCTACATTAACTCACTCACCTTTAAAAGCTCTTTTTCCCCTCTGTTTGGAGGTTGCCCAGACATTTTTAAGTTGTTTCCTCATTTTTACTGATTATAGGAAAACCTCAATCATGTCCCCAAACTCACGTCTGAATAATAATAAAAAATCATATTTTATGGCAACAGTGTTGGCAAGAGGTTAAAATATCTCTTTGAAAAGCACTTACTCACTTATTTTTATTTTTCAAGAATCACAAGGCAGCCTGACTTAACTGAGACAGGTGGTTAGCTTTAACTTCAATTTGCTTTATTTGAAAAGAAAGAAAAAAACATCTTAGTTGGGATCTTCAAGAATGTAACTTGAGTAAGTCCATAAAAATAAAAATGAGGCACGCTTCATGGGACTTTCGGGTCTAAGGCAAAATCTTTCAGGTAGAGAAGAACTCAGAATCCTCGGATACCCAAAGACTGTTGGGTGCAGGAAACTGAGAGCTTGCCCCGATTTGCCCATTCACACCATGTTAGCAGGTTTGGCCAGTTATAACCAGGGAAGCTTGTACAGTTTTTGAAGAGCTAGAATCTATAGTACCTATAGTCTTTAATAGATACTAGATGAATGAGTTCTATAAGAGAGGGGCAAACTGAGTGATGTCTGGGTTCACCCCCACCTGTTGGGTTTCCTCAGCCCTGGGTTCTGTTTAGACACAACCATGGAAATGCTTATCTCCAACCCCGTGTGACTGAGGATGGACAGAGACATTTTTGAAGCATTTTGGAATCAACAAGTAGTTACAGGAAAATGAGAATGACTTGTATTTATCTGTTTTCTATAACTACTCACCCACCCCAGACATCTGTCCTTGCAGACCCTTCTAGAAACATTAAATACAAATAGAAACAAACAAAGTCAACTCCATAAGGTGTCCTCCCATTCTGTTTTCAGGATACAGCTCACATTTTCTCTCTCTGGCTTTTCTTTCTTCCTGCCTTCACCTCCTTCTCCACCCCAAGCAGATATAACCTTCCACCCCTGATTGCCAGCTCCATGTCTTTTGCATACTTAAATGATGAAATTTGTCACAGGGTATTTTAAATATTTATATATCTGGTCTGTCTCTTTGCTGGACTGTGGGCTCCTGGGAAACATGGTCCTGAATAAGGCATAGTAGACATTCTCCTAGTACACAGTAGATTTTCAATACAGGTGGTGTGGGGAAAACATCAAGAATGGAGGACAAGATAGAACAGATGGCCCCCCCTCATAAAATTTATAAATTTGCATGGACTAGTTAAGTAAACAATTATATAAACCCATCATAGCCTTGTATCCTATTTTAATAGTAGTCTAAAGAATGTTTCCATTCCCTGTTATCATGAATACTTTCTTCCAAGTGTCTGATTGTTGCCTCTTTGAAATGTTGTTCCCCTTTCAAAAATATTCTCAGGTTATTAATTCAGTGGTTGAGAATTCTAGGTATTAATCATAATAACATTAGTGATTATGAGTGACCAAGGAGCTGTTGTAGGTCTAATGCCTTGGGTACACAAAACCCCTGCAACAGTATCATGCCCACAACTGGAATTCCCAGAATGTCACATCCCTGGGAGAAAGCCTTGATCCTCCACTGGTTCCCCAGCACTTGACACACAGGACACGCCCCATCAATGTCTGCTGAATGAATGCCATATTGATGTGAAACCGAGGCTCAGAAAAGGTATTTTCTTCTCAGTTCCCAAATGAGGTAGGACCACTTCTGACTCTCCAGTCAAATGCCCCAGAGCAGAAGGTCAAGTGCCATGAATTCCTGTATTTATCAGCCACTCGGAAACTTTGATCATGCTGAGTTATACATGTAACTCTAAATCTTGCTTGTTGTGGGACCCAAGTTAATTTTACTCTTGATTTCTTTCTTTCTTTCTTTTTTTTTTTTTTTCCAGTACGCGGGCCTCTCACTGTTGTGGCCTCTCCCGTTGCGGAGCACAGGCTCTGGACGCACAGGCTCAGCAGCCATGGCTCACGGGCCCAGTCGCTCCGCAGCACGTGGGATCTTCCTGGACTGGGACACGAACCCGTGTCCCCTGCATCGACAGGCGGACTCTTAACCACTGCACCACCAGGGAAGCCCTAATTTTATTCTTGAAAGTGGTTGTCTATGTCAATTAGACTTAACCCTAAAACAGCCTTACAAAAATGAAGCATTTTAATAACTCTATCAAAGAAATTAGAAAGGCTTATTAATGCCCACCCCACAATCTGATAAAAAACTCAGCACCTGTCTCAATGAAGAGACCCATTCTCATAGATAAAGACAGTATACAGCAATCCTTATATATTGTTTATTTATCAAAATGTTCTTGTTTGGCAAACACAAAATGAAGGAATTCCACTTCTTGTGAGATGCTGTTCTAAACTTACGGTGTCATCTCTACACCTTAATCAGAAGGAGCTATAACGTATTTCTTACTAGATATATGGTTACTAAACTACTCAATAGCAATTTTACCAAACTTCTGTCACATATTTACTTCATAGTCCTACATATAAATATGGCCAGTCCTTGTAAGTCTTATATACAATTATAGCAAACTGGAGATAAACATATTGAATGCACGCCCATGATTCATGTGACTCTATATCTATAAATATGGATTCTAAGGTGATTACTTTACTTTGCATTTTCTCTTCTCTGAAATGGATGTGCAACTTTCCATCAGTGGTGTCATGTAATCACTGCAGGCCTGGATGGAGATTGGAGTCTTCTGAAGAGGATTTGCATTTCGACTATTTGTAATCTGGGGACCCATCAGCTTTAAACAATTTTGAGATAAATTCTCTGCCTGAAGATCTTTGTACTTTGCTGGCATTGTGAATTCCAGCTAAACTCCACGTGTACGCCAGCATGAGGTGCCGATTTTTAAAAAGATTTTGTTCTTCTTCGACTCTAGGCCAACTTCGAGATAGGCAAGTATCCTCCCTGTTGGGTTCTGGCTCTGTTTTTGTTCACCCTCACACTGAGGCCATGACTTTTTGATCACCCCGCTATGTAGGTCTCCTACAAGATTGTTATGCTAGGATTTTTTCTTATCAGTACATAAAATAAATGTACACTTGCAGCTCAACATGACCTATTTGTTATAAATTAAGTCAAATTTAAATGGAAAGTTATTAAATACTGACCTACACCTCATTAATTCCTTAAGGAGGTTACATGAACTTGACTTCCCCAGAGTTTCTGTTGGGGATCTTGTTCCCACAGAATCTTATCCAGTCATAGTACAACTTTTCCCTTCCTGCCATTGTCTGTGTTGCCTACGTATGCATATCCTATGGTGAGTTCCTAGAGGGCAGATATAATATCAATACACCTATGTCATTACAATATTTGTTTCATCAATACTTGGAGGTGAAAAGTCTACCTGGCTGGCTGGTTGGCTGGGCAAATGGATGATAAGTTGGATGGATGATTAGTTGGATGGATGGGTGAGTGGTGGGTGGATGGCTGGTTGTTTGGGTAGATAATGTATGGATGGATGATAGATGGATGGATTAATGGATAAGGATTACATAGGGATAAACTAGTGTTATCTTCCCAAGGGATGTGTGACTAATAAACAGGTTAATGTTCCGTATTTTGCCACTCTCCCCTGAAAAACAGGGAGATTCACTTTGTCCAAACATGCTTTCCTTTTGGAAAGCATGACACATAAATTATATCCTGGGTCAAGATCTACCTTTACTTGTTTACAGAATGTAATTCTGGCTTTCAAAGCAGTATGCAGCATAAACTATGATGTTACTCTTTTCTCTGTCCTCCTTTCTCTCCTGTTCACATTCAAAAGAAACAGTTTTGGAGACCCTTTTCTGTGTAAATTCTATACTGTGTTGCATATTCCTGGACTCAAGAAACTCCCCCTCTACTAGGAGACGTCAGGCCAAGACATGGGAATATTTCAACTCAAGCAGGCACCATTGGGTGAGGGTTGTGTGATAATCCACAGAGGTCATTGTTGGAACCCAGAGCTGCGAGGTGTTATCTTGACCAAGAAGGCAGAGGACAGGGAAGCTGAACAAAAGAATGAAGGAAAAAGTACAATTTGAAGAAGGTGCTGGACCTTAACCTACTTCACGGAACTTAAACATTTAAACTTAGAATAACATCTGAAGCAGGATAGTTAACCATTACTGTATTCAGACTAAATGTCTGATTTTTAAAAATCATTCTCACAGTGAGGTGTACAAAATGAAAATTAAGGTGAGCTGTGTAGAGCAGGAAGTGGGCGGAGAGAGCCCTTCAGCCCATGGAAAGTCCACATAGAACTTAAAATGCTAACATGACTTCTTTCACCTCAGGTGAATGTATAAATGAAACTTTTTTTTTCTTTTCTAAGGCTACAAATTCATTAATAGATATCCTTGGGAATAACTGATTCGATTCAAAGGATTTTTAATAATTCTGGTAACTCTAATCTGCACCATTAATGCCTAATTTCTTAACATGAAACTAGAAATATTGGTGACCTAATAAGTTTTACAGCACTGCTCACAACTTTCCTTACGGAGCTTACGCCATTATGTAATATGTTGTAAAGCAAGTTGAATGTTGTTAAACTCATCATCATTATTTTTTTCTCTTAGTTAAAGCGCGCGATAGCCAAAAATGTAAGTGGAAGGCTATTAAAGTTCCCCAAATTCCAACCTTACGTGTTGCTCCAAATGTTCTGTTTTGCTCCTTTGGTGCTTTGTGTCACACTTTCTGATGCTGAGTCTATTGAAAAGTAGGCCCCTAATGCTGCAAGCCGAGTAAGGCCTCCGTGGACTCTCTGTGCATGATAGATGTCTATCTGTAGTATTGTTCCCCTTTTCTAAGACAACCGTAGACTAAGTGGAGCAATCAGAATGAAAAGTTTAAGAGAATTGGTTAAAAAAAGGCTGAAAAAGATTTAGCACTCAACATTAGAAATAACCATTTATTGGTGATGAGAGTGTTAGAATTCCCCTAAGCTTCAACCCCAAACAATTTTCCTCCTCTTAGCAGACCTTGTCCTGGAGCAGTGAAGAAAGTGCTTTCTTACTGGCTGAGGTTTACTTTTTCTCTGCCAGGGTTCTTGCTGGCATGGATCTGTTTCTAGATCCAGAGTGTAGTTGGTTCCTTATAGTTTAAGGTATGAATTAAAATAATCTTATCTTTGACTTACCTGTAGACCACGAGTATTATGAGCTGTCTTTGCCACAACTCCTGGGTCAGTTTAGAAATGATAAATGACATTAATAGTAAACATGGAGGATGAAGGGAAAATACCTTTCAATAAGTAAAAATTGCTTCCCTTCTGATCACTACACTGATCACTGATCACTGTGATCACTGTAGCTCCATTTCCCCTCTAACAAAAGGAGTGGCGGACTTTACAAATTTGTTGAAGCATGGGTGGTTTGTTTTATTATGGTTTTGTTCTGTTTGGTTTTACCATTCACATGGGCCCCCTAAAATGGAAGTACACTTACAAACTAACCTCTTAGTGCAATTTATACAATGTAGAAAAACTCGTAGAGTAGGAAAAGTGTCTGTTGACAGAATTCTGATCAATGAACTAAGTACTATGACAGGTACTCACATTGAATTTCTGGAAATGTAATCACAGACAGAAGTCAGCTTTAGGATCAGTACAAATATAGTTTTTAATTCTTTGACTTCAGTGTTCATGTTATACAGAAAAATTATTGCACAATTTGTGCCAGAGATGTCTACCTGCCAATACCCATTTTACCACTTTTTTCTTAGCAATTTTCAGCTCGGCTCATGGATCTCCATAACAAAGACTACATTTCCCAGCTGGTATTCCTCACAAATAGATGTGGCCACATGACTAAATTCTGACCAACAGACTATAAGAAAGTGATATATGCAACTTTAATAGTGTCCTTAAGAGAAGAGTATTTCCTTATTCCCTGGCTCCCCCCCACTTTTTGCCTGCTGTCTTCTTTCTGCTAGATGCAGGGGGGCAAAATGGCTGGAATTCAGCAGCCATGGTGGACCATGAGGTGTCCTCAAGATTAAGCCATAGTCACTTCCACCACGGAAGATCTCACATGCCTTGAACTAATAACCTCCAAACTTCTCAGACAGGAAGGAGAAAAATCCCATCATGTTTTAGTTACTTTATTTTTTTCTATTACTTACACAGTGACAAGAGATTAATAATATCATCTATTTTCCATCAATCCATTCAGAAAACTTAATAAGAGAAAAGATATAAAAACCTCAAACAAAATGCTTGGCACAGACAAGGATCTCCAGACATAGTTAAATAGTTTATCAAATCCAAAAATAAGTGAGCTCAATAAAAAGAATCAAAATAATTACTTGAAACACAAGATAAGCAGTCTAAAAGGCCCTATTGTACACAATCTAAGTAAGTATCTGTTAGTGTTAGCCTAGAGTCCAAAATATGCTAACTTTGGATTAACGAGGGTTGGGCTCATTTCGGAAAAGACAGAAAGAATGAATTTGGTCTGTGTGATGCTTTTCTTCAGTAAATGAGCTATTAGGTTGGACTTTCTTGCCCCTGGCCAAGTTCATGTCCCTTCTGCATTTATTTCAGCATAGGTTAGTGCGCTTCCCATTGGAGTGAGGGTGAGTTGATAGTTCAACTCTGGGCCCATGGTCTTTAAGGGTCTACCTTGTCTAAGAAAAGTCCCTAATTCCAGATGAGCCAAGGAAGAAAGACAACTCTGGAAGCAGTCAAATTATACTAAAATAATTTTAGGAGAAAGGAATATATCTGTAAGCACAGGCAAACAAGTTCTTTCTTAATTATGGTTATGACATGTATCTTTTGCTAAATACATGAAAATTGGGGATCATTTTATTCAGAGGAGAGAAAATTGTATGCCATGGTGATTCATCCTTCCATTCACTCAATAGGTATTTATTAAGTATATATTAAGTGTCCAACACTGTGAGTGGTATCAATGCCGAGATAAACAAGATGGGTAACACCTCTCTTCTTACAGAGGGAACACTTGACACTCAAGTGGGAGAAAGACAATGAAAACAAAATGAAGCAAAATAAAACAATGCACCTGCAACACTGATGTCATCGTTGGAAAGGAATAGAGATATTTTGTTTATTGGCTATCAATATTTCTACTTTATTTTCTCTTTCTACATATCCAGTAAAAAAGTTGTCAGTTAATTAAATATCACATTTCAAAGACTGAATGTCCTTCCTTTGCCCTTGTCCCATCCAGTCAGCATCCCGCATCCACTAAATTGACCAACCATGGACCAATGTACCTAAGTCCCTCACTTTAGATGCATGAAGAGGTGAATGTCTTGTGGAAGTTATGGAAACAATAAGACATTGGTGGTCCCACCACATAATCCAGTGATACTCTCACTATACGTTGTTGCCTCAAGACACAGAGAGAATGAAATTTAGAATATTTTCATGGAGAATTTGGTTTTGATAACACCTTTGAGTTGTAGAGTCTGCTTTGGCCATACCATTTTCACCATTCGGGAAAGATTTTAGTGCTGTGTCCACATTATCCCTGAGTTTGGGATTCAGAAGAATAATCACATTCTCAAATCTTAAGATTACTGGAGGATTCTCCCAGTGTTCTCCTGATGAATTTCCTGAAGTCAGTCCCTCCTACAGGGAGGAGGGTGGGGACTGAATAGAACACCAGTGATTTGCCTAGAAACCAACCAGCCATAGGTTGAGGGGTCTTACCATGTGGGGTGGCTGGAACTACTTAAGGGTTCCAAATGTGTTTTCTGTATGTAGAATATAACACACGCATCATGAGTGCAAGCTCAATGTGTTTTTACCAAGTTCACCATCCATGTAAGTGCCAAGCCATTCAAGATATTGAAGGTGGTGACCTGTACTCCATAACCCTCCCTGTCAGCCGAACCCTCGGTCATTCTTCTGATTTTTAATCACATAGATTAGTTGTCTTTGTCAGAATTAAATATTTTTCTGTGTTTGGATTCTTTCCCTTGATTTGCAAGCTCCATCCCATGCTATTTTATGTAATGGGTGCCAATTCATTTTCAGTGCTGTGTAGGATTTCACAGGCTGAAAAGACCACAATAAATTGATGGACTCTACTGTGTATGGACATTTGGGTTGTTTCCAGTTTCAAGTACATAGAAATAACGCTGCTGTGAACAATCTTCCACATACCTTTTAGATATTTCCTAAAAATATTCATCTTTGTAGGCTACTGAGCTAGGAAGAACCTTGCTGGACTATGCTTAGCATTGGCAGACCCCACTGCACAACTTTGTGAAAGTGTCATGCTAATTCACACTCCCACAGGCAGTGGGAGCACCATGTGTTCACAAACATGTTTATTATTTCTGTAATTTTTTAGTTTTAACATTATATTTGTTATGTAGTGACGTGTCTTTATAATGTTAGTTTGCATTTCTCTGACAACTATTAAGATGATAACTTTTCATTTGTTTAGCCATTTGGAAGGCTTCTTATGAGTTATGATTATTTATGTTTCTTATCCATTTCAAGTTAGGAATTCTGTCCTTTTTTATTGAAATTAATAATTTATGTGAGCTATTTATCATATATATATATACTTTAAATATCTTTGTGAGCTATTTATCAGATATATATATATATATATATATATATATATATACTTTAAATATCTTTTCCCACTCTGTGGCTTGCCTTTTTCTCTCTTGATAACATCATTTGATGAACATGAGGGTTTTTCTTTTTCGTTTCAGTATTCTCATCTATAAAATGAAGAAATCAATGTGTTCTTGCCTTTTAACTGTCTAAATATGACAGCAATTAATCTTATAATCTATATAAATTATTTTGAAATACTATTTAAGAAAAAATCCCAATAATAGATGAAGATTCCCTTAACCTGAATTATATGCCTTGTTTTACCTTTCTTTCGCCATTGGCTCTCAGTGGTCTCCATTTATTTTTTTTAATTTTTATTTATTTATTTACTTTTGGCTGTGTTGGGTCTTCATTACCGTGCAAGGGCTTTCTCTAGTTGCGGCAAGCAGGGGCTACTCTTCATCGCGGTGCACGGGCCTCTCACTGTCGTGGTCTCTCTTGTTGTGGAGCACAGGCTCCAGACGCACAGGCTCAGTAGCCATGGCTCACCGGCCTAGTTGCTCCACGGCATGTGGGATCTTCCCAGACCAGGGCTCGAACCCGTGTCCCCTGAATTGGCAGGCAGGTTCTCAACCACTGCGCCACCAGGGAAGCCCAATGGTCTCGTTTTAATTTTGTCATCATGTTTCTTTTGGTGCCTTCATAGACTTACTCAGATCCCCTCTTTCTGTTGTTGATGTTTCAATAAAGAAAACTCAGATGGGCAGTTTCTCTTTCCTAAAGTAATGTGGGGCATTTTTAATGTGTAAGGTATGGCAAGTGTTATTTTCTGCTATAGCTACAGGAGTCAGAGCTACCCCAATTCTCTTTCTAATGCATCTTGTTGTTTGTATTTTAAGTTATTTATTTACCTATATAAATCATAGCATCGGCATTATTTGTCTCTTGTGTAAGTTTGATCATAAACTCTTAAAAATGTATGTACCGTGAAGGCAATTTAATGTTTGTTTGGATTTTTGCAGACTCTCAGCAGGTTCAAGAATCTGGAAAGATTTTTTAGAACTTTTCTGAGGGTAAAAAAGAAAGCAACTTTTATAGCTCTGCAAAATAGGATTCCTTGCCTACTAAAAAAACATTCTTAAAACCCTCCTGCAGCTTCCATAAAACACTTTATTTAGCTGTTCTTTGCATTTTGAATATGCTTCATCTTTGGAGACATAAATTATTTGTGGAAAATATATTTTTTACTTTATATTGTGTTTTTTTTTATATTGTGCTTTCTACCATTTTACAAGATGTTTTTATATCGATCTTTAATTTCATTTGCTCTAATACAAATTTATCGGTGCTTTGCATGCAGATATTTTCCAGTTTTTCTACGTCAAAAGGAAAATCTGTGAAGACAAATCAATCTTTGGGTGAAAGATTTGTGTGTTATCAAGTGAAATTTAGACATATAATACTTTTCCAAACAGTAGATCTAAAAGGTGACGATGATTTTGTGTTAGAAATGTTAGAAATACATTGTTCAAGAAAATGGCCACTGCTTTTCCTCGAGGGTTTTGCAGCTTGGATGGAGAAACATTCTGTACTGTTGGCACTGTCCTAAGTGGAGTTTTGATGGGGCTTGTGGAATCTTCATCAAGACTTCCAATGCAGAGAATGTAAGCAAAGCACTACTGTCAGTATCCTCTGAGAAACAGGATGGGGGAGGTGCAGAGGGCAATGTTGATATTTTGCTTCACATAATTATCCAAATGTGCTTTCTCTATAACAAGTCTATGCTATGTTAATTTTTTAATTAAAAAAATCATAATAATTCCTTGAATACTATTATACAAGAACACCTTTAGCTATTTGGGCCATTGGTAGAGTTGCCCTTGCCACCTGCAGAAGTTCTGCTAAGGAGGTATTTGAACTGCATATTGAAAACAGAGTCAAACTACATCCATGTTGGAAAGCACACTGTGAAACTCCATTAAATACTCCCTTTCTACAGGTTGGAAATTGCTATAAAGTAGTCCTAAGAATATATTAGAGTTAGGTGGCTGTCTCTAGGATGGCATCAGGCAAGTTTGCAGAGACAGTTGACTATATGGGGCTCAGGCATGATTTTGAATCTCTCCGGTTAGAAGACAAAGCCATCCTCTCGTTATATCCATGGATGCCATCCTGTGGGAATGGCAGCCTTGTCTGGTGCTGACCCAAGTGTAGGCACCATTTAAAGTGAAGGAAGCACCTCGCAGGATGGAAAATTTGGTCCTGGGCAGTCAAGCAGAGACCCAGCCTGGCGGTGGCCATGATGCCGGCTCCACGTGCACTGCTGATGGGATCTGATTAGAACCTGCATCTTCACTGGGCCAAGGCGGGGCTCCCACGTCAGTTTATTCTGAAGGGTAGCAATGGGGAGTAGGACAGAGCATACAGCCACCTCCTTTCTCTGTCCAAAAAGAGACACAGCAAACTGAATAGGACAAGTTAGTTTTTCTTCACATTTCCAAATGACGTTTCTGTGTGTGTTTGTGTTGGGGTCTGGATTGAAGAGCCCCCTGCCTGCTCAGGTGAGGCCCATTTGGACAAAGGATGCTCCTCTTCTGACTCCACATCCTGCTACCTTGATTAGTACTGAGAAGAAGTCACATTGACAATGCAAGCTCTGGGTCTGGGCTTAGGAGTTGGGATGCATGTGTTTGTGTGTGTATATATATATATATATACACATTATATATATATATATTATATATATATACACACTATATATATGTGTGTATATATACATAATATATATATATTTGTGTATGTATATACATAATATATACTATACATGTGTATATATATATACATAATATATATACTATATGTGTGTGCATGTATATATATACACAAAATACATATGTACCGTGTGTGTATACATACACATTATATATATACACTATGTGTGTGTATACTATATATATATATATATATGCTATATATGTGTATGTATATAGAGATATAAAGACATCCTTTCATATTCACCTCCCCTTTCGTCCAGGGGAGGCTGGTTCCGAGCCTCCCTGTCACAAAGCCAAGGCCAGCCTTTGGACAACAGAGGCACCCAATCTGGCTCTGTACAGCTGCCAGTGGCTTATGCAACCCGCTTCTCTTTCCTCCGAACTGTTGCAAAAGTGACCACAGCGACCTCGGGCTGAAAGTTGTGACGTTTCCTAGGAACACCATGTGAAATCCCCTCCTCGGCCTGTGCAGCTGGCAGGGAGCGCATCTCCCAGGAGGGTCCACCTTCACCACCCAGAACTCTCTCCAAGCCCGGGATGACGGCCCTGCTGCTGCTTGAGCACCAGGAGAGAGAAATGGTTTCCGTTTATATATCAGAGACTTTCAGGCCTCCACACATAAACTCTGAAGCTCACTAATGCATCATGATAAATAAATCATCCAATGATCTGGTTGTGAAAGAGTCATTCAAAAAAAAAAAAAAAGTCAGCCTGTGTGATGAACCTACGGCTTCTGGTCTGTAGGGGGAGCAAGAGCTCCATTCCCACTCCAGCATCTCCGCGTGTCTCCGCGGGTCAGACCCCACATTGAATAGGCCTTTATCACCACGACAGAGCCAGCTTGTTTATGAATCCAGACCTATAAGAAAGAGGATCAAATCAGCATGCGTTTTGACAGTGTAAGCTGCAATCTTAAACTCAAGGCTGAGAGTGAGAGCTCAGAAAAGGAGCAAGCTTGTATTCATCCCATGAATCGCCCACAAGAATTCCCTTCTGCCAGATCTGTAGGATCAGTTCAGTTGATTACAAGAAGACTTCCTTACCCCAGACATGAATGCACGCAC
This sequence comes from Globicephala melas, assembly GCF_963455315.2. NCBI lineage: Eukaryota > Metazoa > Chordata > Mammalia > Artiodactyla > Delphinidae > Globicephala > Globicephala melas. Next base: position 3,150,327 of record NC_083316.1, on the reverse strand, counting down.
TGGCTGCTTTTGTGAAGACCAACGTGGCAGGAAAACACAGCAGAGAGGCTGTCTTGGCCCACAAGAGAGCGGATGAAAGGGCCCTGGAAGTGGATAAGTGGGTGATCTTAATTAGCTCTAGGAGGGGGACTGAATTTTCTGGGCCCCTATTTGAAGTGGTTAAGCCAGGTTCAGGTGTGTGACCCAGGGACCACGTGACGTCGTTATGTGCCCCAAAGGAAAATTCATGGGAGGCCTTAAGCTGATGGTGGAGGCCTGCAGGGTCCATCCACGACCCACACCGGCCCCGCACACCCCTCCCCTCAGCCCAGCTGCATCCACACTCTGCTCCTCAACAAGACGGGCCGGACTTGAGGTCACGACACAGAAGAGGGTCATAGTGTGATTGGTGAGAGTGGCCCAGGGAGTCCAGAGCCTGCTCCAGACCACGTCTCCAGGCCAGCAGAATGTCTTTGTAAACATCTATATTTTATAGGGCTCTACTTTTGTCAGCTTGACTATAAAACTAAAATTAAAATCTACTTGGTGGCATGACTAAAAGTAGTACCTGGAGTGTGTGTAACACTCCGCCCCTTCTTACTGATGGCTATAGAAAAACCATTTGTGACCAGATCTTAACCTTCTCTGTGAGCCCAGCACAGAGAAGCACGTGCTCGTCATCCTTAGATGGGGCAAAAGACACACTTCCCGGGACTTCTCTGCAGTCCATTGTTTACGACTGCACTTGCAATGCTGGGGACCTGGGTTGGATCCTAGTTGGGGAACTGAGATCTCTGCATGCCGCATGGCACAACCAAAAAAGTAAAAAGAGAAAGGCACTTTTCATGTGGGAATGGTTTCTAAAGGCAGTTATGAAAATACTTCTCCTTTTTCAATTTTTAAACAAAGGATACTAATCATATGGGCTGGGGATAGTGTGTAGAGGAGGAGGCGTCTGGAAAGTTAAGGGACCTTGGATAAGTAATCTAGAACCCACAGGAAAGACCCCAGCTCTGGCCTCTTGCACCACCGGAAAGGGATGAAGACAGGGGTCTGCAGACGGGTTGGGATAAAGATAGAAAACAAGCTTGGACCTGGAGAACCATTCCCAGGCCTGGTCCCTGCCTCCCCAGGAGAAGTCTCCATAAAGAAGGTACCTAAACGGAATGATGGATGGGGAGAGCCTGGGCCATACCATCCACCTGCACCCTAAATAAGGAGGCAGGGGTCCCTTGGACAGCTCCCACCCGAAAGGCTGCTGCGGGTGGAGTTTCCTTACAGGAAATGTGAGGAGGGATAGCATTGGGTTCGTGATCTCCAGATAAAACCAGTTCGTTCCTACCAGAGCCCTCTCTTCAGAGATGACCACTCAGCACATTTGAAGAGCACAGGCCCTGATGGGAGCTTAAGTCCTCAGAACACTTAAGAAAATGAAGAAAAGCTTTATCCACTCTTCAGTCTGAAATAACGAGTCAGAGGGGATTACGGTCAAAACAGTGAACAAAAGCGGTAAATTTGTTGTGCTGACAGAAATAAGACTTACGCAAGGACACTTAACTTAGGCTTCTATCAAATTCTTAAACTAACCATATTGTTAAGAAAAAAGAAAAAACTGTTCAAGAGCTGTCTTTCCATGTAGAATAACAGGAGGACGGTGTCAACAACGAGAAAATGAGTGTAAATCACCGTGATTAACATTCAGTGCGGAGGGAGGGGACGGAGCTCTTTCTTCTCATTGGAAGTGGTGTGCAGGGCTGTCTGGGGTTGGGGGCTTTGCTGTGTAAAGACCAGGAATTTCTACGCTCACGGATTTTTATGGGTAGTACTGATGGCAGACCCATAAAGTCTATAATTAATCTTATAACTTGGTTTATAAGGAAAGAAAATAGTAAGGACATCTTTACCTACTTCATCTTGCTAACTCTTCCCCATGGGCCTTTCCATATATACTAAAAAGGAGTAACGGCAAAAAGTATTGGGAAATCTTCATTGTAGGTCATCTAGTTACATTTTTAACTCCACTTTAATATGATGGCATCAGGAACTTCGCACACGGCCAGCCAGGTTGGATTGAGGAAACTATGACCATGGCCGTGCCAGACGTGCACTAGACTTGGTGGATAAAGGCGGACATTTTCGGCTACAAGCGGTACTGGCTCTGATCAGCAGAAATAGGAATCTCTGCCCAGTGATCAAGCTCTGTCCTAGGAATTGACCCCTTTACTGTGTCCAGTCGACAAATTGACATAAGAAGGAAGTGCCCACACCTGGGAAACTTTCTTTATACATAATCTACAGAATCATTGATTCCAAGGGGAATCTCTATATCATACTGACATTCTTTTCTCAACCTAATTGTTTGCTTTATTATCTGGATGTGTTTCAACTGAACGCAGCAATGTGCCCTGAGCCCACCACTGACTCCACGCCCAGCTGTGCCCAAGGATGACCAAGGCGCTGGGTCCTCAGATGAGGCAGACATGCAGCAGGGCTCCAGCTGTCCGGGGGGGGGAGGGACCTCACCCTGGTAGGGGGGACACTGCTCGTCTTCCTGCTGCTCTGACATCTAGTGATTCCAGGCACTTTTCAACCCAGGATTGAAATGTGTTTCTGTTTTGAAACCCGAGGCGCAGGTGCCATACATGACATTGTTTCGAAAATCCTGCAACGGGCTCTTCTGAAATCAACTTCATAGACTTTGTACACAGACGGACCTTTGAATTCATTTTATTCCCAGCAAACTTTTTATACCTTAGGAAACCAAATGTTTATACCTTAGGAAACCAAATGTTTATACCTTAGGAAACCAAATGTTTATAACTTTTTATACGTTAAGAGCCAAATGTTTCATTAATATTTCAAAAAGCATGTGTGAGCCCTGTAAGATGATATGATTGTGCTTTTTGTTTTCTAAATTCTCTTTCAAGCATGGATTATTTTATATCTCCCTTCAATATTATAACCAGTCTGTAAAGAAGAATGCTAATTAAATCAACAAAAAGAGTGTGTTTTGGTAAAGCAGTAATAGAAATATATCCTAATTTTTTATGGGAATTCACATGCTGCTCTATGTCAACCATGACAGGGGCAATAAGATACCCATGCTTATAGTATATTACCAGCTGTTACATAATCCACTGGAGGAATCCTTCCAGGATTTAAATTTAAATTCAAATTTCATATGGATTCTTCAAATGCAGGTGTTACACCGTCCTTCAAAAGCAGTTGGTAAAATCTGAGAATATTTTGCCACTACTTTGCAAACATTTTTCAGTAGTTTTCAAAATAGTTTGCAAATATTTTGAAACACAAAAGAGGAAGAGGAAGAATAGGGATAAAGCAGAGGACAAAACAGGAGAGAGGTGGTGGTTATGACCAGGAGAAGAAGGGAGACAATAAGAACAAGATCTAAATGCAGCTTTGGGAAGAGTGAGTGGAGGATGGAGAGGGAGAAATCAATAATATTCACACTGTGGTGTTCTCCTTCAGACTGTTGTTAACCCAAATACCATAGAATGTTGACTATCTTGTTCTTATGTTTTTAATGAGGAAAGAGGTAGGCATTTCACCACTTGAAAAGGAAAAAAGCAAACAAACAAAAATCCAGAACCTGTAGGCAGGCAAGTGTGCTTGATGGAAATGAAGAGAGGTGAGTCAGCGTGTCAGCAGGGGCTGGTCTGGCAGGAAATTAACCTGCAACTCTGCCTGGGATTGTGCCTGCATTTCCAACACGCTGGCTGAGAGGTTCACAGAGAGGACACAGCGGGAAGAGTGACATCACTGGGCTGAGGGAGGGAGGACACGCACCTGCATGCAGCAGCCACATCAACCCTTAACAAGGCTCTATGTACCCAATCCACCAGCGCTGCACAGGGAGGACATGGGAGGTCTGAAGATGCATTTTCAGGCTTTGTTTCTTTTGATGCTGCCTGGTCTGTACCTCCGTCCTCAATGACCAGACTCCTTGGGGCTTGAACTAGCTCCTGGGCTGCCATTATAAAGGACCACAAACTGGATGGCTTTAAACAACAGAAATGTATTCTTTCACCATCTGAATGGCAGAAGTCCAACACCAAAGTGTGGGTAGGGCCGTGCTTCCTCTGAGGGCTCCAGGGGAGAACCTGTTCCGAGCCGCCCTCTTAGCTTCTGGACACAGCCCTTGGTTTTGGTGCTCCGTATGTGGCTTGCAGACACACTGTTCCAGTCTCCACCTCATCTTCACAAGACCTTTCCCATCTGTGTCTCCTCTTCTTACAAAGACACCAGTCAGATGGCATTTGTCCCACCCTAACATCATCTCAACTCAATCACATGTACAAAGATCCTATTTCTGAATATAGTCACATTCACAGGTACCAGAAATTAGAAATTCAACATGTCTTTTGTGGGACACAATCCAACCTGTACAGGCACTGAATGATATTAGAAATGAGCACTGCTGCTGCATCACAGCCTCACTGGTCATCTGCTCCAGGAGTCAGGAAAGCATCCTCAGGGACCATCTGTCTTCCCATGCCCGTCCTCCGTCTCCCCATCCGTATCTTCATCCACTCACGTGCTCCCGGGCCTGAACTGCAGCTCAGGGCCACGTTGGGTCAGCCCCAGAAGTAATCCCCAAAGTCAGAAGAAGTTCTAAATGGAGAAGAAGAGAGAGGGAACTGTGTTTCTGAGATGGTAAACTTAAATCATGGTTTTTGTGATTTGCTGTAATGTCTAGGTTAAATAAAAATCAGCTTAATCTTAAGGCATTTAAAATTTGTTATTTAGTTAAATTCTTCATCTTAAAGAAGGTGTTATACCACCCTCTTTTTGATTATCCTGATAGGAAAAAAAAATACTTCTTTCTACCAAAAGAAAAATAATCATTCTGATAATTAGTGACTATTCCTAAAAGGTGCAGATTTCTAGAAATGTATGCCAGTTAAATAGAGATGTAAACAAGTGTGTATTTACAAACAGAATCAAACATCCTTGTTTGTGATAAAACATTTTAAACAATAACTACATCCCCTGTTAAAGGAATGGTAAGTTACCTCAGTGCATCATTAGAGGGTATTCTCTTCAGCCACAAAATAACACTCTCAAAGTGTCTTTCCATATAAGGGAAAAGCCTCACAATAAAATGGTAACTGGTTAAAGAGATTCTCAAAAATGTGTTTAAGAACCAGGTATACCTCCAAAAATAATTGTGAGGATTTTTCTTGATGGTATAATTACAGCAGATTTTTATTTTCTTCTGTGCACTTTTTTTTGTGTGTACTCTCCAGATATTTCATAAAGTAAATGCATTGCATTGATATTGAGAACAGAAATAGTCAGGGTGACTTGGTGAGTGTGGGGGGGACCTACCCAGTGCCCAGCTATGGGGGGAAATCAATGTGGTGTTGATATTAGATGCAGTGGGGACCATACAGTGATGCCACATCCCAAGCAGAGATGCCCCATGCAAGTTTTGCAGGCTTTGCTTTGCTTTAAATTTTAAATGAGAAGTGGAGGTGATATTCCTGCTAGGAAAAAAAAAAAAAAAAAAAAACTCTGGCAGAAATAAACGTTTTGACAATAACACTGAATTATAGAGAACACTACAGCAAAAAAAATCATAAGCGCCATGGCTGTGATAAAAGATAATAATTAACAGTCACAGACGAAGCTTCCATCTTAGTTTCTGACAATGCAAAAAGAAACTGAAAGAATTGCTTAACCAACTGTGAAATCAACCCAAATTGTTTTTAATTATAGACCTCATCTTATGACAACTTTCTAACTTTTTATTTCCAGTGAACCATAAGGAAGAGATGAAGATATTTTCTTCCCATCTGTTTTCATGCTATCAAACAACATACTTAATGGAAATTACCTTAGAGATTCCAATTGAATATTCTTCTTCTTGACTTGAGCTCTAAAATCATCTGTGAATTTCCAAGGGACATTTGAGTTAAATTTGAATAGAAAGAGAAGAGCCTTACGCTGGGAATGGGGGAGAGACATGATATACAACATCAATGTGGAATAATCCTGTTCATGGGGCATTTTCAATTCTTCATCCTCAGACTGACAAACATGCCATACTCTCTCTGTGATAATAATATGGTGCAGAGCCTCAGGACCTCATCAATCCATTCAGAGCACAGGTACTGAGTCCCTGCTTTGTGCACTGCTGAGGGTGCTGGAGACCATGAACCAACAGACAAAGATCACTGTCCTTATAGAAGTTAATTTCTGGTCACGTCTGAATAGGTGTTAATATATTAATTCAATAGGATTTTTCATGACCAATCATTTGTACCACATGTTCAGAGGTGCTGGGTCCCCACTGTGCACACCGTTGTGCAGTGTAAACAGAGGATAGCAGGGAGCCCAGAGTTAAGGGGTACCATGACTCCAATAGGTCCAAAGGGGATCCCATCAATGAGGCTGGAATAATTAAACATAATGAACTAAGCAGATCCCTGAGGGAATAAACATGATGATGGCTCCCAGTGGCCCATGGAAGACAGTGGAAAGCAACACAAAGTAACATCCAATAGTTGTCAGATTTAGCTGGGAGTTTGAAAGTAGCATAACTGAATATTAATATCTATATATATTGGAAGGTTGGGAGAGAGGGAAGAGAGAGACAAAGAGGAAGCTTAAACACACAACAATGAGAAAGGAATAAAGTCAAAGGCTTACTGGGCTCTGTAAACAGAAATAGGAAAAGTGGGGAACACTTTAATTGTGTAGGAGAGATTTCCCATTAAGAGAGGCTTTAAAAATCTTCAAATGGTCAGAGTCATTTCCAGAACTGAACTGCTTGTCTGCCACAGCAGGAAACCATAGAAACATCAGAACCCAGGAACCAGGAGAGGACTTAAGTTGGCTCAATCTGGAATCTTTGCAGTCTTTGTGGATCAAGATCCAAAGCTAACAACCCAGGATCTAGTTCTGAATTGAGTAAAAAGGAGACCTTGCTCTACATGGGTTGTCACAATACATTTTAATACACATGAGAAAAATGAAGAGCTGAGAAGATACAGGAAAAAAGAAAAACCTTTCCAAATGGGAGAAATATCTCACCAGAAAATTGAAATGACAGAATAGTCCAGAAATAATATTGATAGAATGTTTAAATTATTCAAGAAACAAATACACGAAGGAATAAGCATCATCTGTAAAAATAAATTAAAATGAAAGGATTAAAAATACATTTAATATTTAAAAGAATCAATTAAAAATTCTAAAAATAAAATATAGAAAACAAATATGTTTTTAAAAACTTGATAGAATAGATAAATTCTAGATTAGAAACTGCTAAAGAGAGAATTAGCAAATGTGAAGACAATGATTAAAAACACACACATCACAGAGAAAAATAAAAGTTCAAAAATTTAAACAAAAGAAAGAAAGAAATGATGGACAATACTTAAAGTGATAACAGTCATGCATTTTTTCCATGGCTTTTAGATATTCAGCATATATTCAGTGCTGAGAAGAAAAAATACAATGTAAAATGGATACATTTTAATGAAATTACACAAAAATAAATTATAATAGAAAATGCATGAGATTTAAAAGAAAAAAACTTATAGTCACCAATGTAGATAATTGCATCGTCATTAGGCATCTCCTCCACAACTACAAAACCTAGAAAATCAGAAAAAATACATCTTTGAAATGCTGAGGGACAATAATGGTTTATGAATAGATAGAAAGTAGATACATACATTTCTTTATGGTAAAGATAAAATCATGGTTTATAAAAAATTGCTGCACATAATTCTTGACTGGAAGTAGGGAGAGAAACTGGACTGGAAAGAAAAACAAAGAAACACACCTAACTAATAGTATCATATTTCAGTTTAGTACTACTTTAAGTTTTGAAAAAAAATCCGAAGAAAGGCAGACTATTACTATTTGAGTGTTCTGGGTGCTTGCTTTGTTATAAGAACTGTCTGTGTGTCTTCACCATGCTGAAATGAGAGCTGCACATAACATGTATAACACAGGTACTTTCTGACACTCTTTAACATTCCATTTTATCACTATTAATTTATTTAAAAATCCCATCATTATTGAAATTTAGTTTTCCAATGTTTATCATACAGTCCACTGAATTAATATTGTGTTTATTCTTATATATTTTGTATACCTTGGTTATCTCCTTAGGAAAAAAAAATCTCAGAAAAATGATTTCTGTGTTAAAAGATGTTTCACTTTTTAAATATTTTTCAATGTATTTTCAATATACATTTGACAAATTACACTCCTAAAATTTTGTGTCTAATTAAAATACCACCCAAAATGAATCAAATGCCAATTTTACTGAACCTATGACAATGTGGCCTAGACTGTGGTCTGTATTTAAATTATCTAAAGCAGTAGTTAACAGAGCAAACCTTATTTTAGGAATTGAAATGATGGTTGCATCATAATTTTAGATTTTACACATCTACAGTAAGAAACATTATATGGGTTACTATTGCTCACAGCTCTTCTTCCAAGCAGGACTCATTGCTAGGACTGCAGCCAGTGTTCAACAGAAAGAAGGGAATAAATCTTTCAATAAAGAGAAGTAAATAAATACAGAGAACCACAGGGATGTTTAATAACATATATGAAATATACTAACTGAAAACAATAATGATGGAAAGAATACCAATGCTAGCTGTACAAGTAAGCACCCACCATGTAGATTTGGGCAGTTTGGGGAACACTTTACCTAAATATTTACATGGCTTATTGATTTAGTTATTAAAGTGCAGCATATTCATACATCTGAGTGTGTGTGTGTGTATGTATGTATGAAGTAAGGAAGTTTTGTATGTCTTGATGAGTTGGATCTTACTTTTTCTTAATTGAATCACACAAAGTCATCTTAGAGAAGGTCTACCTTAGATCTTCCAAGAACCTTATGAAAATTCATTATAAGTGGGCACTCACTGCCCTGGTTGAGTCTGGCCAAGGTTGCCTCTCCCTAAGGCCCTGGTATGTCAAGTTGTCATGGGAAGCTGGCAGGTAGATAGTACATGATCCAAGGGTCTTTGGGAAGGAGGGATAAAGATGTCTACAGTCCTGCCCAGGTGAGGATTATCATGAGTGGAAGAAAATGAACAGATTGGGTTGATACAGACTCTTGTCTGTTGTAGAACAGGAGGCCAGGTACCAGCAGTGGTCTCAACACAGGGAAGGGGACTCTGCCATGGGGTGCAGCTCACAGGGCATGACTGGTTCCTGCACAGTGTGTGGTTAGGCTAGAATATGCTCTGACGCAACCACCTGGACGTGGCAATTGGGCCTTGGGAAGCCCAGGCAACACGAGCTGGAGAAAGACACCCCTGTGTCTGGAGCATAGAGGTCCTCAGGGGTCCCTGCAGGTGACATATTTACTTAAGCAAATCAGCACCATGATGGACAAAGACCTACCAGGCAACATAGATGAAAACATGAATACAAACCAGAAGCTCTCTGGTCAACTCTTTGTGCTCTGCATTCTTTCTCTGCCTAGTCTGTGACATCATGAGAATTCAATCAGACACGAGGGTTCTGGGGAAAGTCAGACATGGGGTGGAAGTTTCAGGAAGGAGATACTGCATTTCTCGATAATTTGGCAAGAGGAATCTTAAACTTGACAGAAGAACACCTGTTATAGAGATGTATATATTCATCTTCCTGTGGGGTGTGTGTGTGTGTGTGTGTGTGTGTGTGTGTGTGTGTTTACCTATGGGGATTGGATAGATAAATGATTGCCATATATTTAAGAAGAATGGAGAGAAGAAAAGTCAGGTGATCCCCTCAGGTAAATTCCACCTGTGATTTCATTGTGAAATATGGATGCGGTTACTACCGAGATAACATATCAACCCTTGGCTGAAACAATACTGCAGGGCATCTCTACTGTCATGGAAGAGGGGAAGTTACAGGCTCGTTAGACTGTGGAGCACTGGCTTGAATAAGAGCCTGGTGCAGAGCTTATTTTCTGCTTCTCTGCATTCACATTCCATCAACCGTGATAGCCAAGCTCTGGAACAGATTTTGTGGTCCGCTGGGCCACAGTGATCTATCATGCCTACAGTGAGGAAGTGGCTTCTGAGCTCACAGAAATCCCGAGGTGGAGAAAGAGGTCACTGGACTGGACGTGACCCCACATTCCCACCTTTAAGAGCAGCATATGAAGATTCCGCTCATGGATCCTTCTTCTACTCACCTGGGGAGACACACAAGCCCCCTCAGAGAGGCAGCCCCAAAACAGTAAAAGCAACTGCTGTGTTCCCCAGACCCTCTCATTTATCGTGCTAAACAGACCAAGTTCTTCTGCCATATATGTAAAATGTATGTAGATATATTTACATAGATACAGAAAATTCATTGAGATAAATTTTAAGAGAGAGGGAACGTATCTTTAGTGTGGGTCTGTGTTATTACCCAACACTTCTTCCAGCAGAAATGAAAGGCAGGCACTCTTATCCTGTTGTAGGAGTCCAAGCTCGGGAATGTTGATGCAATGAGCTTCAGGGTGACCTCAGAATCACGTGTTTCTGCCACACTACGCAGGTGCCAAATGACGTGGCTTCTCTTCCCACATTCCAGAACCCCCTGTGCCTACTTCTAGGGTCACTCTTTCCTAAATGGCTTCCACTGGCCTTTTCAAATGTGCAGTTAGAATGACTAGGAGTTGTTGTGGTAAAGAAGAGAGGGCTTGGCCCCCCAGGCCTTGTTTTGATGTCTTCACTGCTGCTTTAAGCCCAGCATGACCGGCCCATCACAGCGTAGACACCTTTGTCTCCTGCTGAACTGACCGGTGGCTTTGAATTGGTCTGAATGTCATGCTGACCCCTGGTTGTCCCTCACCCTCTTACCCTCCTTACAAGTCTCTCCCTGTGTTTCTGGCCTTGATGCCGAATGTGTGGTGTCCTCCTGCTTTGGTCTAAACATCAAAGGGTGCTATGGAGATGCCTCCATCTGTTAGCCCCATGGGCGTTGTAAAAGAACCCACTGCAAGGGAGATTGATTCATAGATCAGGATGAACTCTTACTATGCCTGCTCCAAGTTAAAGGAACCCCTTGAAAAGGGGAAAACAATCAATTGAATGAATGTTTTGTCCATTTAACTCAAGACACAAAGTTATAATCATGTACCTCCTAAATTGATATTGGAATTGTGTGTATATTTGAGGTGTTATATCCCATTACATAGATCAGTTGTCCTCAGTCAAGGTTGATTTTGCCTCAGGGAGCATTTGGCAATGACTGGAGACATTTTTGATTATCGTGACTGAGATGAGGGAATCTACTAGCATCTAGTGGGTAGAGGCCAGGGATGCTGATAAACTTCTCACAACACAAGGACAGCAACAAGCACAGAATAATGCAGCCCCAAACATCAATCCTGCCAAGATTGAGACACCTGGGTACTGACAGAGTTAAATGGTTGATTTATGTACTCATGCACAGCCAGCTTGATAATTTTCACAGAGTCAGAAAAATATCTAGTTTTATTTCATCTTACATTATGACAAGTTTTTCAAAACACTCAGACTGGTATAATTGCGGAAAAAAATGTTAGCATTTGTGATCTGTTAATTTCACATTCTTATATAGATTGTTTCATGATTTTTGATTAAACTTTCAAAAAAAACAAACAGAAAAGCTGCTTTCCTCTGTGAACAGTGAAATATCTGAAGGTTCTGTGTCATATGGAAAATACCTAAATATTTCATTTCTCTGTTGATTTTATTTTGGGACCTGGAATCTCTACAGAAGGTCTGTGAGATTAGACAGCATTTGTGTTGGAGTTGAGACAAGGCAGCAACTGTGAAGGTGATTCCCAGTAAGGACATGACACAGAAGATAGGATGGCTTCCTCCCTCAGAAGATCACAGCCTTTGTAGACAAAGACAGTTATACTGTACGTTGTTAAACATCAGGCACAACATACTTCATATTAGAGCACATATCCCAGTGTCCAATGAGAAGCATTTAAGAATATTGATTGATTGGTTGATCGATTTGCCTTCTTTCATTACTTGATACTTACTCCAAAATATTTTTTGAATGAGAGTTTTTGTGCAAGTCTTCCCATTCTTTAACTATCACAGAAACAAACTGACTCAATGACAATGAGAGAGTGACCTTTCTTACTTAAATCCAAGCTAATTTTTCCCTCTACTAAATCAAACAACAAATTCCAAAACAAAATATAAAATGTATAAACTTCAAAGAAGTTCACATGTACCAGAAAGCTTGAAAAGGTACAAAATCAGCTGAGGTGTTAATGAGCATGAGAACCTAGACTGTACAGAGCATTCATTCTGGGAACCAAGAACCCATGACTGGCAAGAGAAAGACAAATTAGAAGTATTTAGGAAATTGGGCTTTATGGTAAAAGTGAAATAGTTTGGCAGCACAAGGCACTGTTCAGCCCTTCCAAGAAGACTCAACAGAAAAATTTATGTAAATAGAGGAATCTGCAGGCTACATCTTCCCTCACTTCCCCTACTCATAGGGAAGGAAAGAAGGAAGGAGGGTGAGAGGGAAGGAAGAAAGGAGGGAGGGAGGAGATTTGGGGCACTATGAAATGTTTAGCTAATATGTCATTTCATAACTTTTTTAGGATTCCATCGTGAGGACGACTACGTAATTCTATCAATAACCTGGCTTATTAGAATGTGAATTAGAATATGCCATAAGGGGAAACAGTCAATCAAATAAACCAATGTTCAAAAGCTTCATATTCAGTGCTGTGGCCAAGTGTTTACTGAGCTCCTACTACGTATGAGTCTGGCGCTAGGAACATCACAGGACACAGAGATTCCTCCAGAATCTGCCTCTTCCTCCAAGTTGTTTGAAACATAATAGAGCACTCATTATTTAATTTATAATGATTTCATCAATGAAATTCTGAAGCACAAGATTAGAAAAGGATTTCATTGTTTATTTCAAAAATTGAAACTCAAACCGTTTATGACATTATTTTCTAGAAACAAACTACATGTTTACATTTTCTATTTGGGGAAATAGACAATTTTGTCCCTAATTATAACATTAGCTTCAAGTGTTTCAAATACAAATTGATAGAATGGATGATATTAAGAAAGCCATTGGACACAGGGTAAAAAGCATTATCCTAAAATGGATTTTTCTCTCCAACATGTGGCACTGGGAGAATTCTGGTCTTTAGCATTTTCCTATCTGTTAACATGACTCTCCAGCCAAAGATGCTCTGAAAGCCCCCTGACAACTCTGTGGACATATGTTTTCCTGGTTTCTAAAGTGACTGAAAGCCCTCCCAGAAGCCAGAGTCAGGGGTAAGCCCTCCAAACAGCAGTGGGGTGGGAGGGACCGTGCACACCATCCTGACACACAGACCTAACACGCAGAGCTCTTATCAGAGCCTTTGGACACACACTGCTTAGTGATCTTGTTTTATTTATTTTACAAAAAGCAACTTTAATATTCTGTGGCTAAGGAGTGTATGTCACTGAGGGGCAGACTAGAACCCATGCGTTGGTTATTGGCAAGATAACAGACTGGGATGCATTTATGTTTTGGGGAGATGATTTGAATTGTGCACTTGAATGTAAACTTGATTGTCCAGATCAATGTGAGAATAACACAGTTGTGCTGCTTTGCGTGGGAACACAAAGAGATGTTCTGAAATCCTGGCAATGCCTGGCCGGCCCTCTGGAGAGGCTTCCACGGGTCTCACCCTTGGAGAGAATAGACACGGGGCTGGTATATGCTTTACCATGCCTGGCTAGTGCCCTTCTTCTTTAGAGAGAAATAAATAAATGAGGCTTTTTAGGCTTCACTCATATGATCCTAGTGATTAAAATTGTTTGATCTCTCCCATCCTCTGGCTTGGTTTGGTGCAAACAATTTAGGAAATCTAAGCCCATCCCCTTTGACAGTGAGATGGTTAAGATACACCTGAAGTTTTGTTGAGACCAGTTGGGCTGTAATTGTATAGAATAAGTCTAAGTTATGACTGTCAGATCCATGAGATAGTATCATATTTCACATGAGTTTCCCAAATATTTGTATAAAATAATCTTCAAAGTGTCTCTTAAGTTTCCCTTATGATTTACTATTTTTCTGTTATACAATATCCATTAAAGCAATTTAGTCTCCATACTCTTAAGAAATACCTTGAGAGTTTCATCATTTAGGGAATATTTAAACAAAGAACAAATGTGTTAATGCAGCAACCCAGCTAAAAGTTCTAATTAAAATAAACTTAGAACTGGTGATTGGATCTATTAAGTTAGACATTGATAGATGGGGCGGCTGAACCTTACAGTTTGGAAAAGGTTAATATAATAAAGATCAATGTCTTATCGAGGTTTTATGTATACTTTTAATTTTTTTGTAATATATACTTTAAAATATTTTTAAACTTAGTAAAATTGTAAAAATAAAAATATTTGGAGTAAAGATAAGAAAAGCAGAATCTACTATGAGAATGACTTCATCTACTAGTGGGGAAGTTTCAAGTTACTAAATAGACCAGAATTTGCATAAATCTTAACAAAACAGAATGGTAACATATATATATATATATATATATATATGTATAAAATTTTCTATACATATGTCACAGATTATATATATGCACCATAAATTGCATAATTATATTTCTTATATTTTTGACAAATAATCAAATTTATGTAATTCTTTATCAAATCTAAACTATCTTCAATACATCTTACAGCCCAACAACCAAATTTCAGTAAATGTCTCAGTAACTTCTCTTTGCTGCCTCATATGAAACAGATGAAAGCTGCACTGTCCATGGAGCCCTAGGTGGTTTGTCCAGATCACAAAGGACTTCCAGATATCACATACTTTTTAAAAATTTATACTTGCACTGTCTCAGCCTTTCTGTAAGGTAGAAAAAAATTAAAGATGTCTTATTTTGTTGCTGGAAATAATAACAAGTCAACTAAGAAGGTGCAGCTTCTGCAACATGAGGTCTTACAAAAGGCTGGGGTCTCTGTAATCCTAGTCTCATGTGAGAAGGGCTGTCTCCTTTCATTCCCCAAGATACTTTTCCTCTTTAACAACCAAAAAAATAAAAAATATTTGCCTTGGTTCACAGAAGATCAGGTTTAAGGAATAAGTATCATATGGTGAATAAAATTCTGTTTTTTGACCTTTAACAAATCACATCTAGAAGACAGATCTACTAGTTCAGTAAGAACAGAATGGGTAGAGTTTGCAGTGCAGAGTGATGGAGGAAGTGCTCTGGAGATGTGCAGTCTCCTTGGAGTACTCAGCAGACCACTTAACAGTGGATTTGTATGAGGAAACCAAGAACAGGGAGAGAACCCCCCAAAAAGAGCAGAGGAAAATAGAACTCAGCCCTCACAAAGAGCTGAGACCTGGGCTTGACTCTGCCAGCCAGAGTGGAAACTTCATAATTCATGAGGTATTTGGGAGGGCACTCAGCAATGGGGAATTGTAAGCTCTTGACAAAAGATAGCTTGGATCCACCAAGGAAATTTTTAAAGCAAGACCAAAAGTTATAAACTGTTTCCAGTCAATTTAACTGCATAGTAGAACAAACTCAACAATACTTACCAGGGTACAAAATTATCCAAAATTCTACAAGGTGAAGTTCACAAAGACTGGTATTAAAAAAAAAAAAAAAATACTCAACAAGCATTCAGAAAAATATGATCTATGATAGGGAGAAAAATTTGTGTAAATTAACCCAGAACTGACATAGATATTGGAATTAGCAGCCAAATATTAAAACAATTATTATAATGGTATTCCATATGTACTAAATGTTAACTTGAGGCACAGAAAATATTATAAAAAAACCCCACTGAAGTTGAATATATAAAGACAAAAACTGCAACATCTCAGATGAAAAGTATTCCGAGTGAAATTAATGGGACACTAGACATTGCAAAAGAAAATGCTAGTGATATATTATAGTATAAACTATTTAAAATGAGACACCTGGAAGAATGACAGAAAGAAAAGATTTGAAAAATGAACAGAACATTATCAGATATGGAACAATTTCAAACAGACCAATAAGTTTATAATTGAAGTCAGCAAAAAAGAGAAAGGCAGGAAAAATGTTTGAAGAATAGTAGCCATACAGTTTCAAAATTTGATAAAAACTCTAAACCACAGAAGTATAATGAATCCCAAGTAGAAGAGACATGAAAATAATCACACCAAGTTTCATCCTAATCAAATTGTTCAAAACCTATAAATTAGCTATCTATGCTGTGTAACAAATCACCCCAACACTTAGTGACTTTAAATATGTATTATAATCTCAAATTTTATCTGGCTGCTTCTGGCTCTGTCTCTAACAAGACTGTAACTGCGGTGTTGATCAGGACTTTGAAGATAGACTGGGAGAGAAATTGATTCTAAACTTATCCATGCAGTGGCTGTTGTCAGGCTTCAGGTCCTCAGTAACAACTGGCTGAAAACATCACTTACTTGCCACTTGGACCTTTCCATAAGGTAGCTCATAACACATAGTTGGTTTCCATCAAAGTGAAAGAGAGACACAGACAGAAGACAGGGCCTTTTGTAATTTAATCTCAGAAATGATATCTGCTATGATCTGAATGTCTCTCTCCAAAATACATATGTTGAAATCCTAATACCCAATGTGAGTACTATTAGGACATGGGGCCTTTGGGAGTTGCCAAGGTCATGAAGGTGGAGCCCTCATGAATGGGATTAGTGCCCTGGTACAGAGGGGCCTGAGAGAGCTCCCTAACCCTTGCCCTTTCCATAGTGTAAGGATACAATGAGGAGTCCATAACATGGAAGAGAGCCCTCACGTGACAACTCAGAGGCCCTGATCCTGGACTCCCAGCCTCCAGGACTGAGAAATAAATTCATGTTGTTTATAAGCCACTCAGTTTGTGATATTTCATTATAGCATCTTGAGCAGACTGAGAAACTATACCATCACTTCTGACATATTTTATTCATTAGAAGTGAGGAAAAAGGTCCAACCCACACTCAAGGGAAAGGATGACATACTACATGGATGCCAGGATATGGGACTCACTCAGGACCATTTAGAGGGTGTCTAGCAAAAAGTGACAATAAAGGACATCTTAAGAGCAACTAAAGGAAAAAATGATAATGCTAGCTACACAGAAACAAGGATAAGAATGACAGATTTCCTGTTGAAAACAATGCAAGTTACAGACAGTATCTTTTTAGACAGTGAGACATCTTTAAGGTGCTGGCTGGGAGGAGGGCTGTCCACCGAGAATTCTATACCCAGCAAAAATATCTTTCAAAAGCAAAGTGAAATAGTGATATTTTCAGATGTACAAAAGTTGAACAAAATTCTCATAAAAGGTACACACAAGAAAAAATATTAAAGGAAGAACCTCAGGCAGAAGAGAATGATAAAGATCAATGCAAAGATTGAAATAATTGGAAATGGTCACTACACGGATACATAGATGATTTTTTATTATTTAATCTCTTGACAATAATGAAAATTTATAGTGTAGTTTATAATATGCAAAAGTAATAGGTGTGACAAGTTCACTGGAGATGGGAGGGGAGAAATGTAAGCATACTTGTAAAGTTCTTATGCTTTTATAGAAAATGACATGCTGTCCTGGGAAAGCAGGATAGTTTTCTGAGGAACCTCCATATTATTTTCCACAGTGGGTGCACCTATTTACATTCCCACGAACAGTGTGCAGGGTTTCCTTTTCTCCACATCCTCTCTAACATTTGTTTTTTGCCAACTTTTTGATGATGGCCATTCTGAGTAGTGTGAGGTGATACCTCATTGCAGTTTTGATTTACCTTTCTCTAATAATTAGCAATGTTGAGCATCTTTTCATGTGCTTATTAGACGTCTGTATGTCTTCTTTTGAAAAAACGTCCTTTCAGGTCTTCTGCCCATTTTTTAATCAGGTTGTTTGTTTGTTTGTTTGATATGAGTTTTATGAACTATTTATGTATGTTGGATACTAATCCCTTATCAGTCATAGCACTTGCAAATATTTTCTCCCATTCAAAATGTTGTCTTTTGTCAATGGTTTCCTATGCTGTGCAAAAGCTTTTAAATTTAACTAAGTCCTATTTGTTTATTTTTGCTTTTTTTTTCTTTTGCCTTAAGAGACAGATCCAAAAAAATATTGCTAAGATTTATGTATATGAGTGTTATGCTTATGTTCAGAGACACTTCCTTTAAAGCCCATCCTTCCCATTGCAAGAACAGTAATTTGGGGTAGATAAGTTGTTTTGTTTGTTTTAATTCTAAAAAAAAACACTTAAAAATAAGATTTAAAAATTCAAGAATCCGGAAGTCTTAAGAAGTAGAGTTTGTATGCTTTTAAAACTTTATGAAGATTTTATTATCAGTTCATCCTACAAGGAGGGGAGATTCAAGCCTTCTCTGTTCTAAGCAAATATATCAACACTTTTCAAGTGTCAAGAGCAGAGAGTAATAAAGTGAATTCCTGGTGAAGGTCTTTGAGAAGGATTTTTCACTGTGAAGAGTGTGGAGAGAAGGGTGACTGGAGTCCAGGTGGGTATGGAGGAGCAAGGGCGACTCATACTTGCTTCCGGTAGATCAGGGTAGGTCCCCCCCACCTTACACATACATCCCGATGACCCCGTGGAAGGGGAGTCATGAGAGAAGCAGACCAGTCGGTTGATTCAGGTCAGAAAGATCCAAGGCAAAGCCTGACTCTCCTTTCAGCAGCCCAGAGGGAGACCCTGAGAAGTCCTCCGCCCTCAAAAGAGTGAGAACGTGACTGAGATCTGCTGGCCGTGCAGACCAGGTCTGAGAGGGGACTGCCAGAGGCTGGGCTAGGATACCAGGTAATTTCACGGTTCGGGGTGGGCTTTGAACCTCAGCTCCATCCTGTCCTTGCTCTGTGTGACTTTAGGCAAGTCAGTCAAATTCTCTTCTCATCATCACAAAGAATGTGTTAGCAGAGTCTGTCTTCCAGGTTTGGGATGTTGACCACGGCTGACGTCCTCCATCCAGGACTCAGAACATTGCAGGAAGGTGACAATTATTCAACGTCCATGAAGATGTAACTCTGAGGTGGAAAGCCTGTGGCAGGGAGGGATGCCCTGTGAGACAGTGGCCAGCAGAGGAATAGGGACAATGGGGGCCGGGCCTGCTGCTCCTTCCTCACTGGAGGACACACAGCAAGTTCCCTTGGAACGGGGACAGTGGGGGACATGGGACTCTTGTTTCCTAACCTGATTTGTTTGAAACCTGAATGGACTCAATAATGCATAATTACATGAAAGGGACTAGATTAAATGGCTATGTGAATGGAGTTGACACTGAATTGTAGAAAATACAGTTTATGTCTTGCCACTCAGATACACACAGCTGTTGAACCTGCACTTCCTCCAGGTGCCTGTGACAGTGCAAAGAGCATCTGAAGATATACTCCTACAGTAACCACTTCCACGGCCAAATGACGAATAATGGACCCCTCCGAGCCTCAGATTTTGTCAGCAGAAATGTGGATATTAGGTTAAAACCATCTTGTGTCCTTCCAGCTCCTACATCCTAGATTTCTCAAGCTGCCTATTTGATTTAAAATAAAAAAAAAAAGTCACTGCAGATGAATGTTCCTCAGATCAGGGCTCCTGGTGTTGGAGAAATCCTCCCAGTGATATTCTGTAGAGGACTCCCAGCCTGCTCGGGGTGTAGGCAAACTTTGTTGTGCACAGACCCTCATATGTCCGTGTTTCTAGGAGTTATTCCTGATCTGCGGTGCAGATGGGAGGTTATGCTTCCCCATACTTTAGGGTCACAGGAGAGAGAGGGTGGACTCTGGTGTGACCCACAAGCATCCGTTCACTGTCTCGTTGTTCTGCCAACAGCATGGGGCATTTTCTCTGTGTCACACACACCAAGTGGCACTAAGTATTAGCTCTATGCACATTAATAGGGATGGGATGAATGGCATTTGTCTTACTTAGAGAAAATACGCCCAATAGAATATTTGTTTTTAAATGAGGTCCCCTGAGTGCTATTTTCAGTTCTGCTGTCTCAGGTATATACTTTCAAGGGTAATCTTCCTGTTTTGACCAGCCCTGTGATCACCATGGTACCCACTGCAGGATGCTTTGATATGAGATGCAGGGTCAATGCCATCCCCACTGTCTAACCATCTAGGTGTAAAACTGAGCTTAAACTAAGGATGATTGATTGTTTATCCTTGGTTTTATCCAATTACACCTAATATGATTTTCCATGAAGATAAGGAAAAATTCATTTCTCATTATGATCCTCAGCACATGTGATAATCACCGTGTGGTTCCCGGGAAAGAATGTCAGCACCGAGGCAACTGACATGCACAATAATTTGTTGGGGGCCACATAGCAGTGTGAGATTACCTATTTGTGGCAATCTCTGTGACAGCCTTAATTAACAACAAAACAGAATACTAATATGATTTTTCAGAAGAAAAGCTACTTTCCAAGTTCGATAAATAGAACACATAAACTAATGATTTAAACTAAAATGTTCTAACTGTGGTGATTTTCCGAAGGGGCAAATGCGAAGCACTGCAAGCTTGGAAGAAGAGCACTGCTGGGTGTCATCCTACAAGTGACAAAAATGACAGGGGATGCAAGTGGGCAGCTTTGCTCTTCTAGAAATATCTAGGAAAGTCTGGAAAACTCTAGAGCAGAGACTTTGATGCTCAGGGCAAGGACATTGTGTTAGTCTACTCAGGCTGCCCTAACAAAATGGACTGAGTGGTTTAGACAACAGAAATGTATTTCTCAGGGTTCCAGCATGGTGGGGTTCTGGTGAGCCTCTGTTCCTGGGTTGCAGATGACTGCCTTCCTGCTTGCATTACATACACAGAGAGAGACGTCTCTTTGTCTTCCCATAAGGCTGCAGTTCTACAGGATTAGGTTCCCACCCTTACGACTTACGTAAAGTTGATTATCTCTGTGTGATCAGACCCACCCTGGCTCCAGCTGTTCCGAGGCCCTGTTCTGAGTTGCTGCCTTTCCTGCTCAGCCTTGACTCTGGATTGCCATCTGGTGCCCCTTGACCTGGGAGATCCTTGAGACCAGGCTGCTGTGGTACTGTCCTCCAGGATGGGTCCTTCTCATCCCCACAGGCTAGGATGCCTGGCAAGCGCTGACTCGGGCAGGAAGGGACAAAGGCCCTGGAGAGCTGCATAGAGACAGCCAGCCTGGAATGAGATGGGGTAAGAAACGTAGATTTAAATACATAGTAGTTGAGCACTGGGCCCTGTGCAGGTGCTCTGCCAGGTGACCCAACCAAGTAACCCTGAGACTCAGCATCTCCATCTATAAAATGGGTCCAAGGTGTGTTGCACAGGGCGGCTGATTTGATCCAATGTCTTATTACGTGTGAACTTACTTAGCTTACTGCTATTATATTCAATAGCTCCTCAGGATGTAAACTCCCTGAAGATACATGTTCCTCTTGACTGTGGCCAAGAAAATTAAAGATAGGTGGGTTAATTACCTATAACATCATTAGCATAGTCAAGGTAAGGGCATAATAGGAAAAAGGAAAAAAAAGATATTGAGGACCTCTAAATGTTTTGTCATTGTAGTCTGATTCCTTTTACACATCTAATAGCCTTAATCAGGTAAGGAATTAAATAGTTTCAGGCTTACACTGGTTTTGGGTGGACCCACCAGTGAATTGTAGAGATCTGTGAACAGCCTCATCACCTAATATTAGTTGGTGGCTTTGTGACTCGTTGGCAATCATGCAGGTTTTCTTCAATGACCATTTAGAGGCTGTCAAATGTGTTATCTCCTGGGAACCCTTCCTCTCCTCCACTGGCTGAGCTGGGAATCTCCAGGACCTGCAGAACCCCACTTGTCACCTGCAGAAAGTGGTCCAGGTGTGGACACCTGACCTGAGCTGCACAAGTTATAATCCTCAAAGCCATACTGGGAAGCTGGGTGCTTCTCTCAGGGTTTCCAAACAAGATTCAAGCAGAGGTTAGTCTCCTCCAGCACAGGCACACGTCGGGTGTGGGCAGCAGTATTTTCAGAGGTGAAGGAGGCAGAGAACGAATCCAGCCACGTGCTGAGAGCCCAGAGACCAGACGGGCTGTCCCTGAGATACCCACATCCTGGGCCACTTGTCATGACCCCACAGCAGGCCTGGCTGAATCCCTGGGACACGGGGACCAATCTCTCCCCTTCTGACCACATCAGCTTGTGCTAGGTTTCTCCATCCATCACCCAGAGTTATGCCTGCAAACTCCTCCCAAGAGTGTTCCACGGGGTTCCCTTCTGTTATTGGTGGGAAACATTTTCTAATGCTTTAGAATAATTTGACTTCTTTGTCTGTGAATGGAAAACTTTTGTCTACATTGTCTTTATGCCCAAAATTATCTTCAATTTCACATCAAGATAGGGTAAACTGTTGCAAAGGGTTTCACTATACCATTCAGCGGTAGACACCGCCACGCTTTCAGGTTCGTGGCAGGAGTATCGCACACACAGCCAGATGGAGGTGGAGAGAGAAGCCTGAGGTACTTCTCACTGTCCCAGCTGCCCTGGAGACCGAGTCCTCTGCAGCAAGTTCCAAGTGCTTGTTCAGCACCTGGGACAGAGGGACATCGATTGCCCTGGTGCCTTGGGAAGCTGCAGAGAGAACTCTTTCCAAATATACTTTGCATTGATCAGAAGAGAGGAAGTTTGCACCTGCATCATGTGTAAATGCCAAGGACAGGATTCAGGATAACCTTGCATCTCTGAGTGTCCCACTGGAGCAGTGGCTGCTTTCCTAATCACCTGGGAGTGAGGAAGGCCTGATTAGTTCTGACTGTTCAGTTTCTTCCTACCCTCTGCTAGATATATAATAAGAGACTGCACATAACATTCAAGAGAGAATAAAAATGGTGTGAGATTTGTGCCTGGAAATAACAAAATACCTAATAGACTACTCTGGCAGGGAAAGTATTTGCCAATGGCTGTATTCTAGGGAGTAGCTGAGAGCTTGTCAGACTAGGCTTTGTGGGTTCAGCGTCTGAGTGAGTGGTGATTCTATAGAGACACAGAGAGTCAGGGAAGCACTGAGTGGAAGGGGTGGCCCAGGACTGAGGGATCCCCCAGGGAGGTATACGCCCAAGCCTGTAGCAGGTATGTTGGTAGGACAGCATCCTGGGGATTTGCAAAGTTCCTAGGAGCATACATTGTGAGCGACCGAGATTTGGGATAAAGTAATGCATGTGTATCCTTTGGTAATGGGTGGCAGGCTGTACAGAAGCTATGACATCATTACTTAGCTATTTTCACTGGCCATCTTTTAACCTCTAAAAGCCAATGTTATCAAGCATTGGGGCAAATAGAAATGACCGAAGAGAGCTAATTAAAAATAGAGATGCCCAGCCCCACTGCCCCAATGTTTCTGACTCAGTAAATTAGCGTAGGATCAGACAGGTTTATTTTCAGAAGTACCCTTTTGTTGCCAAGGTTTGGAATGTCAGCTTTAAAAGAAATAAAAATGAAACTAAGAAAATTGCTGAAACAATCATATCCTATATCATATCATTTCATGTCATCACATCTTCCATAGGACTTGCATGTTTAGAATAGCATATAAAATTTGATTTTAACAATTTATTTACTTAGATCCATATTCAAATATCACTATTTTGCAATAGTTATTCATGTATCTACTTTTTTATAGAAAAAAACAATTACTTCAAAAATGTTTATTACAATAATTAAAAGGCACCCATCCATTTAACCATTACCTACATAGAAATATTTATGTCTCTCACATATGAATTTCCAAACCCCTGTCAGAATCTGTAAATGATCTCCCCTGAGCCTGTACAATGGTTTATATATTTGATGGAATACATAAA
Organism: Globicephala melas; assembly: GCF_963455315.2. Classification (NCBI taxonomy): domain Eukaryota; kingdom Metazoa; phylum Chordata; class Mammalia; order Artiodactyla; family Delphinidae; genus Globicephala; species Globicephala melas. The sequence continues at coordinate 3,126,519 of NC_083316.1, read as the reverse complement.
GCCATAACCATGAGACAGATTCCAAATACTCTGGAAGTGAGAAAAAGTAGATTTGGAAACTTGATTACTGGGAAGACCCTCCTAATCCATCTGTACTGATATGAAACTATCACATGAAGAGCGTGAACAGAATGGAATCGTCTTCTGCACTTTAATGCAGATTTCACATGTGTTACTTGACTTTTGTATAAATAAGTGGACACATGAGGCTGATGTCCCTGGGAAACTTCTAGAGCAGAAAGTTATTAACGTGCTTCTTGGCGTGTTGAGTGACTCTTCCTTCAGTCCCCCGGCCTCACTTGTCTCTCTCTGCTTTCAGTCTACCTCCCTAGGGGTGGTCCGCCTTATCCAGCCCCCCCAAGACCCTCAGCCTTGTCCCTGGTCAGCTCTCTCCCATGTGATGTCCTTACACTACCCAAATGCTGGCAGCTCTGAAATCTACCTCTTCATCTAGAACGCAAGGCCTGCAGGCCTCCTCCTCCCCTCTTGTTTCTTTTCCCTCTTTCTATCCCAGTGGCTCTACCACCTGCTGAGCTCCAACTCCAGACACCTGGGCACCTCCTGTTGAAGTTCCCCCTCCATGAACGTCATCTGCTCTTCCTTCCCATTTGCCAGGATTAGTGCTCTAATCTTGGAGGCCACCTGCCTTGAGAGATACACCTTCCAAGGCCAACTGTATGTTGCTGCAGGAGAGTTTTTAATGCAACTTGGAGCATGCATACCCCTCATAACTATCATTCAACGGCCCTTTGACCTTTGTAGTATAACGTGAAGCCTGCTGCAAGTTACATTGGAAGGCAAGGTGCTCTACAATTACTCCCTCCCTTACCTTTATTCTTATCTCATAGCAGGTACCCCCTCAGCTGGCTGTATGAAATTGCTAGGGCTGCTGTAACAAAGTTCCACAAACTGGGCAGCTTAAACAACAGAAATGGATTATTTCCCAGGTCTGGAGATCAGGGTGTCGGCAGAGCTGGTTTTCTCTGAGGGTCGTGAGAGGAGGTTCTGTCCCAGGCCCCTCTCCTGGGCTTGGAGAGGCCACAGGCCCTTACATCTCTCCACATGGCCTTACCGTGTGTACGTCTGTGTCCAAATGTCCACTTCTTGTCAGGACACGAGGCATCAGTCATGTTGGAAGGGCCCATCGTGATGACCTCATTCTAACTTAATCATCTACTGAAAGGCTCCATCCCCAAATAAGGTCACATTCTGAGGTCCTGGGGGTCAGGACTTCAACATAAGAATTGAGGGACACAATTCAGCCCAGAACTCTGCTGTTGCCCCACAGTTTTTGCAGGAGGTCTCACAGAGTTTTCTCTCCATGAAAAACGACCTACCCTTGTCCTTCCCTCACCCCTCTCTGTAGGGCTGGAGGACACACACTTGCACACACTCACATACACATTCTTACACAGACACTCTGGGGCATACCCACACTCACAGACACACTTACATACACACCTGCACTCACATACCCACACACACTCATACACACCCACACTTGCACACTGTCACACACCCACACAGACACACCTGCACACACTCATATACCCACGCCCACTCATACACACCCACATACCCACACACTCATACACACCCACATACCCACACCTGCACACACTCATATACCCACACACACTCATACACACCCACACAGACACATGCACACCATAGGACCTGTTCTTGTCACACTTCCATGCCCCTTGGGTAACACACTTGTGACTTGGGACACCCGGTTCTAAGCCTCCTGGGTCCACCTCTTCCCAGCAGGGAGGTCCCTAGACACTTCCCTTCTCCTGACACTGGGTGCCCACCTGCCAAGAGACCAAGTGGAAAAATTGATTCTCCAGGACTCACAGGGTCCAGAATTACAGAAAGTCTGAAATAGTTTTATTTAAGAATCTGTCAACCTCCATCCCAAAATCTTGATTCTGCAAACTGCATGTAACAATAACATCAGCAAACATAATGAGAGTGTTACTAGTGGTTTGGAAGAAAACTGATAGAATTAATGATAGGAGTAGATGTCTGGAAAATCTAGTGAAACAAAGATGTGAATAAAAATGGAATATTCTTTTTGTGACATCGAAAATACATGCACAGGAGACTGTTCTTACAGTAAATGGCTTTGGAAATGGCCTGTGGGATGTCATTTTTCTCAAGTAATTTCTTTTTCTGGCTTGTTCTGGCAAACTGGAGTTTTGAAATTTCTTTACACAATTTCTGGCAGTGGATAGGGTCTTAGTGTTGGCTTTAAAAATCATTTGTAGAGGTCGAGCAATTAAAAGAAGTTATGTCTAATGTATCTACTCTCAGGAATATGACTTTCTTAATGGGTGTGCATGCAGGCCTTGGGTCAGCCAGACCCCGCAAGAGGGAGCTTTGGGCAGCCGTGCTGTGAAAGTCACAGGGAAGCACAGTTTCTGGCATTATTCAATGTTTCCATTTAATAATTGAAAACAAAGGCAATATAACAATTATAAAGCCGGTTGCTTTCAAAACATTATTGAACTTATTAATTACTTCAAGATTAATGACCACGGACAATGTTTTACATCTGAAGTGGCTAAATTTACTGTCAATTTGCGGTAACAAATCTACCTTCACAAAAAGCAACATTAAAAACAACAAGTTGTTAAGATGGCTGAAGAGTAAGACGTGGAGATCACCTTCCTCCCCACAGACACACCAGAAATACATCTACACGTGGAACAACTCCTACAGAACACCCACTGAACTCTGGCAGAAGACCTCAGACCTCCCAAAAGGCAAGAAAGTCCCCACGTACCTGGGTAGAGCAAAAGAAAAAAGAATAAACAGAGACAAAAGGATAGGGACGGGACCTGCACCAGTGGGAGGGAGTCGTGAAGGAGGAAAGGTTTCCACACAGAAGGAGACCCTTCGCTGGTGGAGATTGCGGGCGGCAGAGGGGGAAGGCTTCAGAGCTGCAGAGGATAGCACAACCACAGGGGTGCGGAGGGCAAAGCGGAGAGATTCCCGCACAGAGGATCAGTGCTGAGCGGCACTCACCAGCCTGAGAGGCTTGTCTGCTCACCCGCCAGGGGTGGTGGGGCTGGGAGCTGAGGCTCGGGCTTCAGTCGGAGCACAGGGAGAGGACTGGGGTTGGCGGCGTGAACACAGCCTGAAGGGGTTAGTGCACCATGGCTAGCCGGGAGGGAGTCCGGGGAAAAGTCTGGACCTGCCGAAGAGGCAAGAGACTTTTTCTTCCCTCTTTGTTTCCTGATGCGCAATGAGAGGGGATTAAGATCGCTGCTTAAAGGAACTCCAGAGACGGGCGCGAGCCGTGGCTAAAAGCACGGACCCCAGAGACAGGCATGAGACACTAAGGCTGCTGCTGCCGCCACCAACAAGCCTGTGTGCGAGCACAGGTCACTATCCACACACCCCTTCCGGGGAGCCTGTGCAGCCCACCACTGCCAGAGTCCCCGGATCCATGGACAACTCCCTTGGGAGAATGCATGGCGCACCTCAGGCTGGTGCAACGTCCCGCTGGCCTCTGCCGCCACAGGCTCGCTCCACATCTGCACCCCTCCCTCCCCCCGGCCTGAGTGAGCCAGAGACCCTGAAACAGAGGTTCCTCTAACCCTGTCCTGTCTGAACGAAGAAAAGACGCCCTCCGGCAACCTACACGCAGAGGCGGGGCCAAATCTAAAGCTGAGCCCCGGGAGCTGTGTGAACAAAGAAGAGAAAGGGGAATCTCTCCCAGCAGCCTCAGAAGCAGCGGATTAAAGCTCCAGAATCAACCTGATGTACCTGCATCTGTGGAATACCTGAATAGACAACGAATCATTCCAAATTGAGGAGGTGGACTTTGAGAACAAGATTTATGATTTTTTCCCCTTTTCCTCTTTTTGTGACTGTGCATGTGAATGCTTCTTTGTGAGATTTTGTCTGTATAGCTTTGCCTCCAACATTTGTCCTAGGGTTCTATCTGTCTGTTTTTATTTTATTTTATTTTTTTTTAAATTTTTTTCTTAATAATTATTTTTTTTAATTTTAATTATTTTATTTTATCTTACCTTATTTTACTTTATCTTCTTTCTTTATTTCTTTTTTTATTCCTTCCCTCCTTCCTTCCTTCCTTCCTCCCTCCCTCCCTCCCTCCTTTCTTTCCTTCTTTCTTTCCTCCTTTCTTGCTTTCTTTCTTTCTTCCTTCCTACTTCTACTAATTCTTTCTACTTTTTCTCCATTTTATTCTGAGCCATGTGGATGAAAGGCTCTTGGTGCTGCAGCCAGGAGTCAGTGCTGTGCCTCTGAGGTGGAAGAGCCAACTTCAGGACACTGATCCACATGAGACCTCCCAGCTCCACATAATATCAAATGGCGAAAATCTCCCAGAGATCTCCATCTCAACACCAGCAGCCAGCATCACTCAACGACCAGCAAGCTACAGTGCTGGCACCCTATGCTAAACAACTAGCAAGACAGGAACACAAACACACCCATTAACAGGGAGGCTGTCTAAAATCATAATAAGTCCACAGACACCCCAAAACACACCAATAGACGTGGACTTGCCCACTAGAAACACAAGATCCAGCCTCATTCTCCAGAACACAGGCAGTAGTCCCCTCCACCAGGAAGCCTACACACCCCACTGAACCAACCTTAGCCACTGGGGACAGACACCAAAAACAACAGGAACTACAGACCTGAAGCCTGCAAAAAGGGGACCCCAAACACAGTAAGATAAGCAAAATGAGAAGACAGAGAAACACACAGCAGATGAAGGAGCAAGATAAAAACCCACCAGACCTAACAAATGAAGAGGAAATAGGCAGTCTACCTGAAAAACAATTCAGAATAATGATAGTAAAGATGATCCAAAATCTTGGAAATAGAATAGACAAAATGCAAGAAACATTTAACAAGGATCTAGAAGAACTAAAGATGAAAGAAGCAATGAGGAGCTACACAATAAATGAAATTAAAAATACTCTAGATAGGATCAATAGCAGAATAACTGAGGCAGAAGAACGGATGAGTGACCTGGAAGATAAAATAGTGGAAATAACTACTGCAGAGCAGAATAAAGAAAAAAGAATGAAAAGAACTGAGGACAGTCTCAGAGACCTCTGGGACAACATGAAACACACCAACATTCAAATTATAGAGGTTCCAGAAGAAGAAGAGAAAAAGAAAGGGACTGAGAAAATATTTGAAGAGATTATAGTTGAAAACTTCCCTAATTTGGGAAAGGAAACAGTTAATCAAGTCCAGGAAGCACAGAGAGTCTCATACAGGATAAATCCAAGGAGAAACACAACAAGACACATATTAATCAAACTGTCAAAAATTAAATACAAAGAAAACATATTAAAAGCAGCAAGGGAAAAACAACAAATAACACACAACGGAATCCCCATAAGGTTAACCGCTGATCTTTCAGCAGAAACTCTGCAAGCCAGAGGGACAGCAGGGCATATTTAAAGTGATAAAGGAGAAAAACCTGCAACCAAGATTACTCTACCCAGCAAGGATCTCATTCAGATTTGATAGAGAAATTAAAACCTTCACAGAGAAGCAAAAGCTGAGAGAGTTCAGCACCACCAAACCAGCTTTACAACAAATGCTAAAGGAACTTCTCTAGGCAAGAAACACAAAAGAAGGAAAAGACCTACAATAACAAACCCAAAACAATTAAGAAAATGGGAATAGGAACATACATATTGATAATTACCATAAATGTAAATGTAATAAATGCTCCCACCAAAAGACACAGATTGGCTGAATGGATACAAAAACAAGACCCATATATATGCTGTCTACAAGAGACCCACTTCAGAACTAGAGACACATACAGACTGAAAGTAAGGGGATGGAAAAAGATATTCCATGCAAATGGAAACCAAAAGAAAGCTGGAGTAGCAATTCTAATATCAGACAAAATAGACTTTAAAATAAAGACTATTAGAAGAGACAAAGAAGGACACTACATAATGATCAAGGGATCGATCCAAGAAGAAGATATAACAATTGTAAATATTTATGCACCCAACATAGGAGCACCTCAATACATAAGGCAAATACTAACAGCCATTAAATGGGAAATAAACAGTAACACATTCATAGTAGGGGACTATTAACACACCACTCTCACCAATGGACAGATCATCCAAAATGAAAATAAATAAGGAAACACAAGCTTTAAATGATACATTAAACAAGATGGACTTAATTGATATTTATAGGACATTCCATCCAAAAACAACAGAATACCCATTTTTCTCAAGTGCTCATGGAACATTCTCCAGGATAGATCATATCTTGGGTCACAAATCAAGTCTTGGTAAATTTAAGAAAATTGAAATTGTATCAAGTATCTTTTCCAACCACAATGCTATTAGACTAGATATCAATTACAGGAAAAGATCTGTAAAAAATACAAACACATGGATGCTAAACAATACACTACTTAATAATGAAGTGATCATTGAAGAAATCAAAGAGGAAATCAAAAAAATACCTAGAAACAAATGACAATGGAGACACGATGATCCAAAACCTATAGGATGCAGCAAAAGCAGTTCTAAGAGGGAAGTTTATAGCAATACAATCCTACCTTAAGAAACAGGAAACATCTCAAATAAACAACCTGACCTTGCACCTAAAGCAATTAGAGAAAGAAGAAGAAAAAATCCCTAAAGTTAGCAGAAAGAAAGAAATCATAAGAATCAGATCAGAAATAAATGAAAAAGAAATGAAGGAAACAATAGCAAAGATCAATAAAACTAAAAGCTGGTTCTTTGAGAAGATAAACAAAATTGATAAACCATTAGCCAGACTCATCAAGAAAAAAAAGGAGAAGACTCAAATCAATAGAATTAGAAATGAAAAAGGAGAAGTAACAACTGACACTGCACAAATACAAAAGATCATGAGAGATTACTACAAACAACTCTATGCCAATAAAACAGACAACCTGGAAGAAATAGAAAAATTCTTAGAAATTCACAACCTGCCAAGACTGAATCAGGAAGAAATAGAAAATATGAACAGACCAATCACAAGCACTGAAATTGAAACTGTGATTAAAATTCTTCCAACAAAAAAAAGCCCTGGACAAGATGGCTTCACAGGTGAATTCTATCAAACATTTAGAGAAGAGCTAACACCTATCCTTCTCAAATTCTTCCAAAATATAGCAGAGGGAGGAACAGTCCCAGACTCATTCTATGAGGCCACCATCACCTTGATACCAAACCAGACAAGGATGTCACACAGAAAGAAAACTACAGGCCAATAACTCTGATGAACATAGATGCAAAAATCCTCAACAAAATTCTAGCAAACAGAATCCAACAGCACATTAAAAGGATCATACACCATGATCAAGTGGGATTTATTCCAGGAATGCAAGGATTCTTCAATATATGCAAATCAATCAACATGATACACTATATTAACAAATTGAAGGAGAAAAAACATATGATCATCTCAATAGATGCAGAGAAAGCTTTTGACAAAATTCAACACCCATTTATGATTAAAAAAAAAAAACATGCAGAAGGTAGGCATAGAGGGAACTTTCCTCAACATAATAAAGGCCATATATGACAAGCCCACAGCCAACATCGTCCTCAATGGTGAAAAGCTGAAAGCGTTTCCACTAAGACCAGGAACAAGACAAAGTTGCTCACTCTCACCACTGTTATTCAACATAGTTTTGGAAGTTTTAGACACAGCAATCAGAGAAGAAAATGAAATAAAAGGAATCCAAATCAGAGAAGAAGTAAAGCTGTCAGTGTTTGCAGATGACATGATACTATACATAGAGAATCCTAAAGATGCTACCAGAAATCTACTAGAGCTAATCAATGAATTTGGTAAAGTAGCAGGATACAAAATTAATGCACAGAAATCTCTGGCATTCCTGTGCACTAATGATGAAAAATCTGAAAGTGAAATCAAGAAAACACTCCCATTTACCATAGTAACAAAAAAGAATAAAATATCTAGGAATAAACTTACCTAAGGAGACAAAAGACCTGCATGCAGAAAATTATAAGACACTGATGAAAGAAATTAAACATGATACAAATAGATGGAGAGATATACCATGTTGTTGGATTGGAAGAATCAACATTGTGAAAATGACTCTACTACCCAAAGCAATCTACAGATTCAATGCAATCCCTATCAAACTACCACTGGCATTTTTCACAGAACTAGAACCAAAAATTTCACAATTTGTATGGAAACAGAAAAGACCCTGAATAGCCAAAGCAATCTTGAGAACAAAAAACGGAGCTGGAGGAATCAGGCTCCCTGATTTCAGACTATACTACAAAGCTACAGTAATCAAGATAGTATGGTACTGACACATAAACAGAAAGATAGATCAATGGAACAGGATAGAAAGCCCAGAGATAAACCCACACACATATGGTCACCTTATCTTTGATAAAGGAGGCAGGAATATACAGTGGAGAAAGGACAGCCTCTTCAATAAGTGGTGCTGGGAAAACTGGACAGCTATATGTAAAAGTATGAGATTAGATAACTCCATAACACCACACACAAAAATAAGCTCAAAATGGATTAAATGGATTAAAGACCTAAATTTAAGGCCAGAAACTATCAAACTTTTAGAGGAAAACATAGGCAGAGCACTCTATGACATAAATCACAGCAAGATCCTTTTTGACCCACCTCCTAGAGAAATGGAAATAAAAACAAAAATAAACAAATGGGACCTAATTAAACTTCAAAGCTTTTGCACAGCAAAGGAAACCATAAACAAGACCAAAAGACAATCCTCAGAATGGGAGAAAATATTTGCAAATAAACAACCGACAAAGGATTAATCTCCAAAATTTACAAGCAGCTCATGCAGCTCAATAACAAAAAAACAAACAACCCAATCCAAAAATGGGCAGAAGACCTAAATAGACATTTCTCCAAAGAAGATATACAGACTGCCAACAAACACATGAAAGAATGCTCAACATCATTAATCATTAGAGAAATGCAAATCCAAACTACAATGAGATATCATCTCACACCAGTCCGAATGGCCATCATCAAAAAATCTAGAAACAATAAATGCTGGAGAGGGTGTGGAGAAAAGGGAACACTCTTTCAATGCTGCTGGGAATGTGAATTGGTACAGCCACTATGGAGAACAGTATGGAGTTTCCTTAAAAGACTACAAATAGAACTACCATATGACCCAGCAATCCCACTACTGGGCATATACCCTGAGAAAATCAAAATTCAAAAAGAGTCATGTACCAAAATGTTCATTGCAGCTCTATTTACAATAGCCCAGAGATGGAAACAACCTAAGTGTCCATCATCAGATAAATGGATAAAGAAGATGTGACACATATATACAATGGAATATTACTTAGCCATAAAAATAAATGAAATTGAGCTATTTGTAATGAGGTGGATAGACCTAGAGTCTGTCATACAGAGTGAAGTAAGTCAGAAGGAAAAAGACAAATACTGTATGCTAACACATATATATATGGAATTTAAGAAAAAAAATGTCATGAAGAACCTAGGGGCAAGATGGGAATAAAGACTACTACTACTACCTACTAGAGAATGGACTTGAGGATATGGGGAGCGGGAAGGGTAAGCTGTGACAAAGCGAGAGAGAGACATGGACGTATATACACTACCAAACATAAGGCAGATAGCTAGTGGGAAGCAACCGCATAGCACAGGGAGATCAACTCAGTGCTTTGTGACTGCCTGGAGGGGTGGGATAGGGAGGGTGGGAGGGAAGGAGACGCAAGAGGAAAGAGATGTGGGAACATATGTATAAGTATAACTGATTCACTTTGTTATAAAGCAGAAACTAACACACCATTGTAAAGCAATTATACTCCAATAAAGATGTAAAAACAACAACAACAAACAAACAACAACAGAAATGAGGTGATTTGGGCATTTGGGTACCTGCTCATGGGGGACTCTTAGATCCTGGGGTGAAGGTCTCTGCCTGCTGCCCCACCAGGCCTGCCATCCTGCCCCCTGCTCTGAGGGGCGCAGGTCCAGGAGCAGAAGAGGTGTGTGAGACCTACTATTTTGGAATAAGAAGCTTCTGTTCTCAGGCCAAACTCTACTTTCAAAGAACAGCTTCCTTGCAGCAACTCAGCTAAGGCAGAAGACATTTTCCTCAGAGTTTTACAGTCACTACTGGGTGGAAAATAGTCCTGAAGGTCAGGGAGGACAGAGGATGTGAGACTGAAATAGCAGATGAATGGTTTCAAGGGGAAATCCCCACCCCTGACTCTGTACTGCGGATTTCTGAGAGTATGCCTCAGGACTGCCTTAGAAGAAAGCCTGAGCCCTGACTTCTGTTCACAGAAATTCAGAGGGGCCATTTGATAAGAGCAGGATTCAAACCTGAACCCAGCCACCCCGGCTCAGGTCCAGCAAATAAGGGCCGCTCTGTTCCCCATTAGCGTCAATTATAAACTCACCGGTTTAGGTGTCTGAGTTTGAAAGAGGAATTAATGATAATATCAAGACTGAAAACAGATCAAAATCATCCAGCTCATTCCACCAGAGGAAAGCTCTGACATCGGAATGGCCTTGCAAATCAGAAAAAATTAAAAATAAAAAGTGTGGTGTTTTGAAGCCTAATTGCAGCTTCTCTGAAAACTGATAACTGAAATGTATAATAGGATGTGTGCCCTCATTTTAAATCGGCCATTTCTGGAAAACACATGCTTTACACCCATCTCAGACCTGGTCTCCATAAGGCTGAGTTAAATTGAAATCAGAAACTTTACACTGTGTTTTCACCTCCCTCCCTCTTCCAACATCACAGACCAATGGACCACTCTAGTTCTTGGAAAGCCTTCAGCAGGGACTCCTTCTGCCTCAGGCTTTCATTAATTTTCACTAAAATCCAGTGAATGAGGCCAGGTACCTTGCCTATTTCCTTTCAGAAATGTCAAAAGTGTAGCTGGCCACTTGAAAGACAAAAGTCAGATTGGATTCTGTAACTGTAAGGGTTTAACTAAGCTCGAAGAGGTAGCCAGAGGCAGGAATGAGAAGATGCAAGTTTAACGTGTGAGTTACCCTTGGAAACACCCGGAGGGAGGAAAGGAGCAGAATCTTTGCTGAAAATTGCCTTCCTTCATCTAGGTTTCATGGCTGAATAGACTGCACAGCTTTCCCTCTCTTCTGTCTTATTTTATGTCTTCTCTCTCCTTAGAAAGGCCTCTGTCACTGACCTCCATTTGGCCCACATGGGAGCATTCTAATAACAACAGCACATCTATTTTTGGAACAATATTTCTATATGTTTTTCTTTTCTCCTTTCAATCTGTTTTATTATAAACTAAGTAAACAATCAAAATGGAGTTAGACCATATGTACTTTGAGCTTTTTTCCCTGCTGATTTAATGCTCATTGGGCAGGTTAAATACCTAAACGTGAATAGAAGCAAACCAAAAGGTATAATGTGCCATCCTGTACACTATACTCAAAATAATTAACATCCCACAACGTCTATGTCAAGAGGTCATACATCCTTTTTGGTGATGGTTCTCTTACATTGATAAGTGAAATTCAACTTGACCTTATCTGGAGCCAGAGAGCCTGAGTCCAAATTCCCCTCTGCTGCTCACTAGCTGTGCTCTGCGGTTTCCTCACTGGTAAAATGGGGAGGTGAATAGTCCCTGACACATATAATTGTGGTGAGGATGAAATAAGCTAATAGACTGAAAGCACCGACAGCGACTGCTACAAGTGCTTTTTACCACTGCTATTGGTTTGATCCTGATCAGTACCTAACAAGCCCCTTTACTCAGTTCTTCATCTCACCAGGAAGCCCAGACCATGCTCATCCATGCATTCAACAGCTTCCTGCCAGCACGTCCCGTCTCCGGGGATGGAGGGATGAGTACGAGGTGGCCCTGCCCTGAGGGAGCTCAGGAATGCAAGGCACCTAGGGGATGAGGATTCTCACCCCCAGGACAGGGCTGGCAGGGATCCTCGACCAGTGACCAGTGTAGAGAAGGCCCAGGGGGCTCCGATGTGGTTGGGCCCTCTCCATAGGGGTCGTGCAGGGACACAAGGCCTTTGAAGGCACAGGTTCACGGCATGACCTCTCTCCTGTTCAGAGCTGGTGGCAGGTGAAGGACAGGTCACCATGACTATAAGTCTAATGGAACTTTGGCTGAGTCCACACACAGGACGTCTCCAACAGCCAAGAGCTTTAGTTCAGAAACAACTCAACAAATGTCAGTGCCAGTGGCCCCAGAGGCCTGCAAAGGCCAAGTGACCAAAGGGCCCATGAACGGCTGTGGTGGGGAAGGTGGCAATCCTGGGAGGGACCACCGGCTCCCCAGGGAATCACTGGGGTGGCTACAGCCCCCACCCAGGTGAGGGGAGGGATGGAGGCCATGGGGGGAGGAGCTGGCCACACGCACTGTACCGTGGGAATCTCTGCGTGGTCATCTCATTGGACACACGTGGCTAGTCAGAGGACAAGGCAGGCTGGCGGGGTGAAGGCGGGCTCAGTGGGGTATGCAGAGACTCACTTGAACTTTACTCTTGGACAAAGGGAATGTGTTGGGGGCTCTCCCACAGAGGCCTATGGGGCCAGATTGATGCTTTAGAAAGACACATGATGGGACTGAGAGCAGGGCATGCAGTGCCCATCAAGGTTCTTCACTGAAGACCGCCCAGCTCCCACCTTTAGCTAGAAAATATGTACAGGCCTTTCAAGTCAAACAGAGAGCCCTGCTGGCAAGGGGTCCCGTGAACTCCACCTCTTCCCTCTATCAAATTTCTCCAAGTAAGCTGACCAGATTTTCTGGTTTGATGTTGCAAAATGGTTTCTACTTCAATTGCTCTGCTGGAAACTCTCTCTCTGGTTATTCACTCAGTAAGAAGATGAAAAAAACCCTACAGTCCAGCCTGTTTGCTGCCTGAAGATGTGGACACTCTTTTTTTTTGAGTTTTGCTATCATAGAATTCTCTGAAAACTCAAGGTGTTACTACATTCTCTCCCTTCTGCCTTATGCCTCCTACCTTGGGTACCCAGCCTGTTGAAATGAAAACATGGAGGACAGCTGTCAGCCAGGCTTTCCATTTGGCTGAATGTCCACCCTGCAAGATCAGGAAGAAGCCCTTTCTCATCTCAGTGCTGAGTGGACACCAGAGAATCCAGGCATATGCGACTGCTCTGGCAAAGATTGGTTACCCTTTATGGGTAGGTGGTTTGTTGCAGCTTCTGCTGAAAACATAACTTAGCAGTGTGCAAAAAATAAATATTTAAATAATTAGACTTGTGGTGAACAGTGGCCTGGTGAGTTCTCACAGGATAGTTTGAGCACACAAGCCCACACACATGCACACAAACACAACTTTCTACTGGCAGGGTGCGGCCAAATCCCTTTGACTCCCACCTGCCATTGTTCTTGGCTGTCAGGAGCCACCCAGGGGTGGGCAGGGCTGACCCTCCTCTTCTGCTTCTGCTTCTGATTTCTCTCCCTCCCTCCCTGCCTTCCCGCCCGTCACTGATGCTCAGACCTCAGGTCCCAGTCATTCTGTCACATTTCTGTTTGTACACAGCTCCGTCTCTCTTGGAGGACACCAAGGTTTCAAAGACTCCAGGCTTCATCCACACCAGATCTACTCTGAATTTTGACCAATAAAACACATGGTTGAGCTCATCGGGTGAGCATCAAAGGGAAAGGTCAGCCAGATGTTACCATTCATCATCAGTAGGTGGAAGTGGGACTGCCCTGAATTCTCATTTCCTATTTTCTCTCACCAAATCAATTTCCACTCTAGATACTTCTGTTTCTCCATCCTCATTTTCCCATTTCCCAGACTTAAAAGTATATGTTCTTTATCTGTTATCATTTATTTTAAGTTCAATCTCTGTTTATTCCTCTGTTACAGTGTTTGTTGGGCCATTTCTTTTTATTCATTTATTTATTTATTTTTGGCTCTGTTGGGTCTTCCTTGCTGTGCGGGCTTTCTCTAGTTGCAGTGAGTGAGGGCTACTCTTCTTTGTGGTGCACGGGCTTCTCATTGCAGTAGTTTCTCTTGTTGCGGAGCACGGGCTGTAAGCGTGTGGGCTTCAGTAATTGTGGTGCTCAGGCTTAGTTGCTCCGCAGCACGTGGGATCTTCATGGACCAGGGATCGAAAACCCATGTCCCCTGCATTGCCAGGTGGAGTCTTAACCACTGCACCACCAGGAAAGCCCTGTTGGACTATTTCTATTCCTTCTGTAACAGCTCCACCCAGAACTCAGGTCTCAGTTACCCATGGGATAACCCAGCACCACATCAGCTTACAAAGTCCTGCCACCCCACAAGTACTGTCTGTGCCTGTCTTGGCAGTTATAACAGAAGAGCCAAGACTGAAGAGCTTATAAAATATGGAAGTTTGTTTCTCACAGTTCTAGAGGCTGGAAGCCCAAGGTCAGGGTGCCATTAGGGTGGGGTTCTGGAGAGAACCCACTTGCTGGTTCATAGAAAGCAGTCTTCTTGCTGTGTCCTCACATGGCAGAGGGGTGAGGAAGCTCTCTGGGGACCATTTTATAAGGGCACTAATCCCATTCATGGGGATTCCACCCTCACGACCTTATCACCTCCCAAAGGCTCCAACTTCAAACACCACCATATTGGGGGTTAGAATTTCAGCATATGAATGGTGGGGAGAGGCATACACAATCTGTCCATAATGACTACTGTCACGCTTTAGTCCTTCTCTTGGTAACCTCGCATACATGTTGTCTGAAAAACCCAACTTACTCCTGTCTTCCCTCCTTCCTTCCTCCACATGAGATCTCTCTGCTTTAATCATCTCCTTCCTCCCCACCCATCCTATAGAATGTAGCCAGAGCAGAGCTCTTAACACACTCCTGAGCTGCTTTGCACAAACAGAGCTGCACCTTCCACAAAGAATACATGTCCAGCATACACATCAATGCAGGCACAAGTACATTAATAAAATGCAAAATATAACACAAGGCATCCAATGATCATGGCTTTCCACAATCTGAGACCTAACTTACACTTCCAACCTTACTACCTGTGAGTTCTTGAATACACTGCTGACTCTAAGTCAGTCTGCCATTGTTTCTTTCCCTCTATCTAGATGCTTTTACTAACCATTTCTGATTAACTCAATCCTATTCATCCTTCAAGGTCCATCCTAAGAGGTGTTGTCTCTATGAAGCTTCCCTGTTAATTCTGGGCCACAATGGAGCAGTGAGATGCCCTAAGCCAATTTGTTCTGCTAACTCTTAGATTCTCATTGACAGGTCTCATTTGGGTATCTTCCCAAAAGTGTGTTGAGGGTTGACTGCTCCCATACAACCTCACTATCAGGCTACAAAAAACTTGAAGCCAAAATGGTTGATGCAAAATATTCCATAAGCATGATGAACCCAGCTCTTTACTTTTTGAAGTTCTCTAACCATGAAAAATTCACTTGCAGAAAAGGTTTACTCACAGTAAATTTCACAGTTGATGAAACTATATTCTGGAAGCAACTTTCTATTATCTTCAGAATTAGCACAAAGGAATAAAAAAAATATATTTGCCCCAATAGCTGGGCATAAATCTTTTTTAAGGATGAAGCTTCAAGCACCATATCTATGGGTACAAGCTAGAGAATTCTCATTCTCTGTTCATACAAGAGTGGAACAGGTCACCAAAATATTTCCAATTCCCATGCCTTGAATAACATAATTTCCTTAGCTTATATTTGACATACGCACTCTTCTAGGTGCTGTGCATTTCCACGACAATATTTGTACAAAGTAAGTCAATGAAGTAGTTCCAAGTATTGACCTGGCTACACTGTACTGGATAGAAAAAGAGGAAACGGAAGATGACCAAAGGGAAGGAAATCATGTTACAGAAAGGAGGGAGTAAGTGAGACAGTCATTGTTGACCACCTATGAGAGGCTGCCAGAGGGAGGTCTGAAAAGTGATAGTAGTGTGGAGATGGTGAGACCATGTGATGTGGTTAGTGGTACTTATTCAACAGAGGCAATGCTAATGAGAGCTTATTACCAACATTAATTATGCTGATTAACATGACCCTAATTTCCAAAGCAATTTTGGACATTTAGTACTTAAAATAGCAAAATACTTGGTACAAATGAGTGAAACAACATCTTCCCTGGCAGTAGTCACCTGTAAACTGTGGTCTTTCTATGTTAGCCAATGAGCCCTTGTGTGCATATTCAAGACTTTGAGAACTAATCTTCACTAGAGTGCAGTTCAAAGTAGTAACTAATATGTGTCTAGCTCACATGCAGTGCCCAGCCTTGTAGAGCGAATTACTGAGATGATACGTGAATTCTCCCTCGTACGTGAGCATATTTGAGGCACTTATTAAACTCTAGATTGAGCAGCTGAGTTCAGATTTTAAGAGAGGCATTGAGTTATTTGCTACCTTCCTCTGTGTGCAGTTTTTATAAGAAAGCTGAAACTCATCCAGCAGTGTTGGCACAATGCCTAGATTCCAAGTCTTGACTATTTTGTTCAGAACCTTGAACTGGATGGAAGGCTAATATTATTCCTTTATGTGAGTTCCCCCTGACCTCCAGAGAAATATCATAGCAAAGATGAGGACAGCAGGTTACTACTTACTGTGTACTTTAACATCCCTGGTTAAGATCTGTCTACTTCATGTTTATTTTCATTTTTCTCTGCATTTATTTCCAAAATGAAGCCTGTGTTCACATTACTGCATAAAAATTATTCTAGTCTTGAATATATATTTACCAGTAGATCAAATCAAGTCAGCAAATATTTATAGAGCACCTAGTATGTACAGGGCAGCAGGCTGCACAGGTACCCAGAAACATTGGCTTGAATAACACTTTTATCTACTGACCTCGCTAAAACAATAATGTGTCCATTAATTGGAAAGTGGAATTAGCTACATTGAGTAGGAATTTATTTTGAATTAGTAAGATAAAATGTTTTACTAAACATGTAGGGTTTGAAAACCATTGACCAGACATCCCCTAAGGATTATAGAGAAAGATGAGACCTTTTTACTTCCCACTAAGAACCCAGAACCCCGTTGAGAAACAGGACAGGAAGAAGATACCCAAGCACAAAGCAGTGCACAAAATGAAAGCCATAGAAAAAAAATAATACAAACACGGGGCACCACTGACACAGACTAGATACAGGCACACAAGGTCATCTCTCCATAGCTGGTGATGCACCATTTTCTTTCATTGGGAATGGATATGGGACCATAGGCACCAGAAAACAGAAGAGTATTTGAGACTCTATTTTTCTCCTTTATGAAGAAAATGTGTCATCTCTTCATTGGAAGGTAATGACCCTGTCTTCTTCACATGGCTCTGCTGTGATATCCTCCCAGTTGATGAGATATGGTTAGCCCAGGGGCTCCTGATGGAGTAGCCCAGACCACTGATACAGCGAAGAAAGAGTTTCCTAATTAGCAGTAGTTTGTTTCTACAGTGAATGTAAGTCATATTGAAATATCTGTGGATGTTTAAGGATATATTCTCTTGCATATTTAAATATTTAAATTTACGTTCCAAAATAGAGAAAATAAGAGTCTCCAAGGTAAACAAAAGTAGGGAGTTACAAACAAATAAACAAATTTTATTTTTTAAAATGTATGACAGCTGTATAAGGTCCCATTGGATTTATTTCCCATTCTGAGATTCTAATTACTCTACAATCTATTTTATAACTTCTTGGTCCAAATATAGAAAAGATCACTTCCCACTGTTTTCATAATTTTCCTAATCAAAATATACTCTGTGTCCAATGTGGCACAAGAAAGCTATTTAGATCGTGAAGGTGATCTCATTTCCTATGTCTTTGTACCTGTCAAAAGCTGGGCCGTATGAATCAGATTCAGCATCTGGTTCCAGAGTTGTTCTCACCTCTCTGGACAATACCTTTCACCTCCCCTTGCTGTGTGATCCCTTCAGGGCAGACAGTCAGGTCCACCTTCGTTCTTCTTGACCTCCGTAGGGTCCCCAAGGTTCCATACTCAAGTCCAGCATTTTGCATCATCTGCTCATTTGTCTATCACATTCCTGCCCCTCAGTGTGTGGAGTGCTGCCTTGTAAAGAGTGGTGTTCCACAGAGTGTGGGACAAAGATTTAAGGAAGGCATGGTCTCTGTTTCTTGACATGGTGGGGGGTTGTTGTACTCTCATAGAGCATTAGAGTTTTTAAAGATACAAGAAGGTCATTCTGCAGAATTTTACAGCGTCAAAACAATAATTTAAGGAATAGCATTTCTAACCCCTATACTATTTATGCTCAGTCAGGCATGACACTTCACTTCAGATTTCAATTAACCATGGCAAAGGGTGAAATTCTCATGAAACTCTGTGCACTTGTGCACTTATCAGAGATTGGGCCATATTGCTTATCTCACTTATCAGTGGTTGGGTCATCTTTCTGTTGATTTGGGGATGCTTCAGATGGGATAGAACATATTTGAATCACTGTATCATAAGCCATAATTATAGCATGTTGTAGTTTTGCTGTAGGAAAGAGACTAGCATCTATTTGAGCACCTACTGTATGTGTGTTTCTCAGCTAGATGTTCTGCTCAAGTCATGAATCCTATGGAGAAAGATTTGGTAGAGAATTTTCCATATTACATATGAAGTGATCCAAGCTCAAAGCAGTTTATATAAGACTCAAGTCCACACAGCTGGAATCTAGAAAGCCTGATTCTTGAGCCCAGACCTTGTTCCAAAATCGTGGGTCTTTCAACAGCATACACACAGCTTTCTGGACTCTAACACTGAAATGATAGTTCTTTCCCAGCTAATGTCAAGACAGCATCACATAGTGGTTTTAGATCTTCAAAAGAGTCTTAATTCACCCTGAAATTTGAATTCTAGTGTTTTTACACCAATACTCAGATTGTCCCTGCCTATTTTATTAATCCTAACACTTTAAAGAAATAAGTCTTCTATAGGCTCATCAATCTTTTTCCCTTAAAAGTATATATAATTTTCTAATACTCAGGATATGTAGAAAAAGTGACTAAAGAAAAACCTTAAAGTTGAAATAAATGTTTTAAAATAATAAACAGTAGAGTATGTTGTGTGTGACATTATTGTTTTCCTGCCTATTTCCATGGAGTAGAATCATGACCTCATACTTTAATTGCTGGCTTTTTTTGCTAAGTAATTGGAGTCATGAACATATGACCATAACTTTGTGAACAAAAGAAAATGTTACATTCCCTGTTCTTTGTTCCACACATACTTCTCCCTCCAATACTGAAGAGAATTCTGTGCAACCAGCCTGTGTTCAATATTACTTTTTTACTAAGAGGAAATATTTTCTAAATGAGTCATATGTTTATTGGAGGAAATGCTCAGAATAACATTCTCATGTCAGTCCAGTCTGAGGGACACAAGGGCACTATCAATGACTATGTTCAGGTAGAAGGGGGTTAAATTATACTCTTTAATATAGGTAAACACATGAGTCAAGAAGAGGGAGTCATTATGGTTTTATTGGGTAATTATTTTTAGTGAGTTAAAATTTTATAAAAACAAGCAATTCTACAAGTAGCTTTTAGAATTATCACTTTTTGTTCACATTCATATTTTGTAAAAGTGATTCGTTATCATTCAAATGTCTGCACAATCGATATTTTTGACTGTATAATTTGTTGTTGGTTGCCGGCGGTGGGGGTCTGTCCTGTGCATTGTAGGATGTTGACAGCATCCCTGTCTTCTACTCACTAGGGTAGCACCCCTACCCCGGCTGTGACACCAAAATTGTCTCCAGATGTTGCCAAGCGTCCCCTCAAGGGAAAAACTGCTTCCCTCCCTCCCTGATTGATAACCACTGTTTTAGGGTAATACTGACTTATAATGCTGAGTATTCACTATATGCAAGACATTGTTCTGAACACTTTCAACAATTAACTCACTTAATAATCAAAACAGCCCCGAGAGATAGGTACCATCATCATCCCCATTTTTCAAAGAAGGAAACTGAGGCACAGAGGGATTGGCAATCACAGTCTGTAAACAGTGAAGCAGGGCTCAAGCCAAGGCTGTCTGGTCCTCACTTTTGATCATTAACTTCTCCACTCTGACATTTATGAAGTGAAAGATCAGAATACAAGAACTGAGTATAGTCTAGAGATTGCTAACAATTGTGGAATTTAGGGAAATACAGTACATGTGGATATTTGCATAAAGAAGCATTGGGAGGATAAGCTAGAAGATAGGAGCTGGGCTGGAAGGGGTTGGTGTACATGTGAGGCTCCTCTGAGTATCCCCTTTATACAGCTTTGTTATGTAAATCATGTAAAGGTATAACATTTGACAAATTAAAGCAAAAAGAGGGGAAAAAATCTATCCTTAAAAGTAAAACAAATGAAAACATATAAACTCAGTAATGCTTTAGACAAACAACATAACCTCCCAGAGAAAAGAACTTTTCAACACTAACACCAGACTTTTATCTTCATTAGAACAGATTCTAAGGACAACAAAGGAATCAAACATATTTTAAATTTCACTCATTGGTTTTATTGACCATATTAACAGTGGTTATGATTTTTTCAAGCTCTTTATATATTCTGGACATAGACAAGCAATAAATAATAGAAACCATGACTTTCAATCTAAGGGAAAAGAGATACAAATATAAAATTCAAGACAGTAATAAAATATTGCTAATTTAAATCATAGTTGTATATATTAAAACATTCTTACAATTTTATTTGTATGTTTCTACTTCTGTGCACTGCAAATTCTAGGAGCTGTGACAACCAGTAGCAATGAGAATACTTTGCGCCCACCTCTTGGTTTCCAAATACAATCATCCATTAAACGAAAGCAGGGATCCTTGTAAGAAGGGATGATTCCAGGTCTGAGGGAGACAATTTACAAAATGAGCCTGGATGTCTTGTGCCAGAAAGACTATTGCTAGCATATAAAAAAGACCTGAAGCTGGATGGATGGGGTGATCAACAGCTAAACTGAATAATTTTGCCATCAAAATGTAAATTAAATGCAAGTGATTATTTAAACAAAATTTGGACCCATAGTATTTAAGGAAAGTGAAAAAGAGTGAGAAGGAGGGTGACTCCTTTTCTCAGTTTGCTCACTTTGGAGTTTATTGTTACCCCAAAACCATGCTGTGAAAATTGATAATTAAAGGTAAAGAGCAAGAATGCAGTCATGTCTGTTTCTTTCTTTCTTCTAAGAGGAAAAGTAGCTCCTCCCCAGTTGATGGAGGAAAATTCATCATAGAACAATGCTCTCTGATAAATAAAAAAGAATAACAGGGTGAGAAAATCACCATGCTGAAATCCCCCTGAGAGCAACTGATACAGGCAAAGCTTGTCAGTGAATACCAAGGCCGTTGTAAATTGCTAATGAAAAAAAAAATGCACCTACAAGGGAGAGTTCAGTCTGTTATGACCTTCAAGATTGGCATCAATAAAGATGAAACCACCTGGCATTACATGTTTGATGTGGTGCAATGGGAAACATGTAGCTGCCTAAGAGTTCTTAACACAAGTGTCTCACCTGACCCTGATGGACCACTGGCTGGAACTTTCAGGTTATTATGGGATATACAGGGGATGGAGGCACAAGTTAAATGGCAACCACAAGACAAAACACAGGGTGTTCCATGGCTGACATTAGAAAACCAATGTCAGGAGGAAAGGTAACAGTCTAGATCAAGTGAGATTAAAGGGCATAATGATGTATGAATCTTGATTGCATTTCTCACAGAAAAATATGCTGTCATTCAACTAAGTGATGGTTAGAGAAATCTGGGCATTGCCTGAGACTATATAATAAGGAGTTATTTTAATTTACTCAAGAGTAATATTTTATACTACTGGTATAAATGGAAATAATAAAATATAATAATTATGACAAAGTTAATATTCTACTTAAGCATAGTTGTATATAAAGACACAGTTAACATTTTTCCATAATTGTTTGAATAATTAAATAGAGATTGTACATGGTGGGTGTCAGAGATGATTGCAGTATTCATTAAACTTTTTTTGTTTATTAGGCTATTTTAATTAAATCTTACACTGTTAGAAATCACTTAGCCTACTCATCATTTTAGAGGGAGTGACGAAGCTGAAAACTAAATCCCATATTTAATTAGACAGTTTCTTGACCCCTGATAGTCAAGGAAAAGAGGGTTTCCTCTGGTTCCTCTAAAGAATGGATTGACAAGGAATGTCCTCATGACTCAGACTCCCTGTGACCCCTAGACTTTAGCATTTTTAAGGTGGGGCCCTCTTTCAATTTCCCTACCCATTCTTTGGCCCCAAATTCAAGTTAGTAACTGTTATTCACAGTCTCATAGGCATGCTAGTTCAGCGGAGAAGCAAAGCAACACACAGAAGGTATCTTTGCGTTGGTGCAGTCAAGTCATTCTGGGCACGTGGTGTGTGGGATGGAGCCCACGTAAGGTGGCAGAATATGGGGGTCCAGTGGTCATTGGACAGGAGGCTACCTGTGAAGGCTACCCTACATCCAGGCCTGAGGAACAGCACAAAATGAATCGCATTCTTTGGAATGGGACAGGGCTTGCCTTGGAGAGTGCTTCGTGATTTATGGTTTTAGTCCAATTGTTTGAAAAGTTAATTTGGGCTGGACCTTCAGCATCCAAGTCCCAGCTACTTGTAGAATCCAAATGTGAGGGAAAGAAAAGATGTCTTGCCAAAGGGGTTGTTGTGGTGATTTGCCATGATGTGGAGGTGAAGAATCAGGGAAGGAAAATTAAGAGCAAGTCTGCTTGAATCCCGCAGTTAATGTAAGTGGAGCAAAGGGGAGGAAGGGGGAACATTGGGGTCCTGAATATCATTCAGTCACAAATCACCCAGCAAGCGAAGCACACTCAGCTGGGTTTCCTGTGTGTGTAAAGAGGAAGAAAAGGGGGCAGGAGAGAGACGAGAGGAGAGGGAGAGGGACCACAAAAGAGGAAACAGAAGGAAAAAAGTAGTGAAAATAAAAGAACGCTTTCTTTTATATGGCCGAGTAATATTCCAATGTATAACCAATTCACTTTGCTGTACAGCAGGAACTAACACAACATTGTAAATCAACTATACTCCAATAAAAAATAATAAAAAAGGAAAAAAACACTTTGTGTTTTCAATGATCCCAGATTCTCACCTGACTTATCTCAGATTTAACTTTAGCCATGAGGAGAAGAGAAAAATGACTGGAAAATATAGGTCAAATTCCAATACATCACTTCCATGGCTCATCATATGATGATTTCCTTTTAGGTGACAGAGATATTAAGCAATAAATAAATAATTAATTAATTTAAAAAAATCTAAAACTAAAATTTCTCTAAAGAAATAAAGTCTTAAAAAAAGTATTCCCTAATAGCTTTAATTTGTACCTTCTGATTAAAAACGTGTAGACATTATTTTCCAGTTCAAAATTGAGGTTCAGCACAAAATAAAGATTTCAGAAACTTTCTGTCATCTATATAAAGAAACTAATCATTAAAAAATTTGCCCCCTTAAAATTTGATTGAAATAAAGTTATACAACAATAAATTAGTATTCTGTGTAAAAAAATGGCTAAAAATATTGTGCATTAGACAGTTTTTTGTTTGTGTGTTTGTTTTGTCCTAAATCCCCTTTCTCCATCATACTTCCTTTGGCTACATAATCTTTGGAGGAAAAACGTGGAATGGATTGACACCAAAAACAGGTAACTGGCAACAGCCCATTCCCTAACTTCATTACGTGGTCTGGAGGAAGAATTTTTGGAAACATTTCCAAAACCTGTTTTGCCTGTTTAGGATTGCTTTGTGAACATCTGGTTTTAAAAAACGGTGTCTGAATATAAGAAGCACTGCCAAACCCACCAGCTGAGAACCCCTTGCCCCGCCGAGACCATGTCCTAAATGCTACTTTCTTTCCGCCTGCAGGCATTATGCATGAAGTTGGAAAGGGCGTTTATATGGGTAGTGAGTTTGCCTGGAAGCATGCTGAGCTCCAGTTGGGCACGCATGTGTGTACCCTCCCGCGCTGAGCTGGAAGGCAAATGGGCTGTCAGCAAGTGAACAGGGGGCTGAGGAAAAGGACAATTTCCTTATATAAGCTTCTCTTTTTGATATGGCCCTGGTTTCATTTCTGCATATTGACTTGGCTTTTGTAAACATGATAGAGCAACCATTGTGCTCTATCCAATTAGCCCAACCTGTGCCTTGGTCATAAAACTTTATGCAAACCACCACTCACAGACTTTGCAGTCCAGGGAAACAATAATAGGCTTATAACTCTTAAAGATTTTTTTTTTTTTGGCAAATTGCTAATAAGAGCTTTTTTTTTTTTCACAAGACCTTCAGCTGATGGAAAAGTAAAAGAAAAAAACAAGGACTGTAGTCTCATATAGGCGGTGATGATGACAGTGCCATTAATAACATGGATCATTAAAATTTATAAAAAGCTATTCTTAATACAGAATATAAATACATTTCTCAGGCAGAGCTATGAAATTTATAACCTTTTTATTGTCACCAGAGGACCATCCCACCGCTCTGCCCCCAACACTGTCTGCCCTCTATCATAAATCACCATGTGGTTAATAACCTAGATTACACCAGTTGCATTTACAGAATTAAATATTGACTATGTGAAAATGTTATTACATTTTTTACTGATCGGAAGACCACAAAACAGCCCTGCAGGACATGTAGCTGGACCGAACTATCTGTGTAATCTTTGTTGGAAACACAGTTACGGGACACTCAGTAACAGCTGGTAGATTTTGGAGCAATGGGGAACGAAGGGAGAAAATGTTAGCTCCTTAATTTTAAACCAGGCCAGGCCAAACACATCAGAAGGAGGCCATGATATTGAAGCAATGCACCTTATTTCCAATTTAGGAAGCTCCAGGCCAAACGAATGATGTAATTGTCAAATTCCAAATGTTAGAGCAATATGGTAAAAGGCTATAGTAATCCACATGGAACAGAGATTCTTAAAAATATTGGTGGAATTCAAACAAGAATCAGATATTGTACATTACTGAAGTGGACACATCTCAATTTCTGGTTATTTGAAGAGAACTGTTGATTTCCAAATCTCCAAATCCTTGAGAGGAATTTGCCATTCCCTTGAGAAACAATCAGGACAAAAACTTTTGTCCCTAAAGAATGAGCATGCCTACAGGCACATGTGTGAGCTGTTAGTGGATCCAAATGGTCAGCACGTGGTCTGAGACCTCACGAAAGGTTAGGAACACCAGATTGGGCAACTCCATCTAGTGATGTACTTGGTCTGAAGACTGATTACAATTTGGTTAAATTAATCGAAAAAGCTCAGAACACAGATACACACACACACACACACAGAACTGCACTGAAAAGTGATATATGGGCAATTGGATATACGTAAGACAAATAATGGAAATTCAAGTGTGTCACCCAAGAGTTCTATCCTGGTCTCTTCCCTTAAATCTAAGGGGGATGATTCATCTATTAAAAATGTAATGACGTGGCTTTAACTGCATTTTCTTGGGACTGTAAGTTTTGTGTGGCATTATTTTTTCTACTCTTTTAAAATAATTGTCTTTTTCTTTCGTTGAAAATACTAAGGTCAAGTATTTATTCTGGAAAGATCCTTTAAACGGTTGTCACTTTGAACAACATGCTTTAATGAATACATAAACCTAGAATGTTTGATAAAATTAATATACGATGTTTTCAAATTTACAACCTTGAAAGGAAGCATTAACGCATATTATTAAATTAAAGGAAATCAAATGCATCCTACCAAGAATTAGACAATAACCACCTCGTAAAATGTAATATTCCAAGTATTATATAATTAGATACAAAAGAAGTTAATGACCCTCACTGTGTGACAAGTTTCTTACATAACCATAGGGAGAAAAGAATCATTTCAATTGCCCTAGGGTTGACAAATAAATTGACTGATTTTAAGAGAGCAATATTTTGAGGGAACACTAACTAGAATATTTTCTAAGGACAAATGGAAGTGCATAGAAAATATAGACTTCACTCGATAGTCTTACTCTTTGTACTAACATTGGCATTTCTTGAAAATTTTGAAACCATGTGTGCATGCGTGCTGTGGAATAAATAAATATGTGATGATATTAATGCTATAGAAACATATTAATGCTTAGTAAAGAGAAAAGGAATAGAATGATAACATCAAAAGTTAAGTCCTGTAATATAAAATTTGAATTGGAAAGATTCTCATGAACTTCTTATGTGATCATTTTTTTTCATTTCAAGAAGATGCATCTTCCAGCTTCATTTATGGAAGAGATGTAGATGTCATGCCAGCCTGGCAGCAGGAAGCAGACATCCTGAGCAGCTGTGATGTAACAAAGCCACCCTCTGTGTCACCAGCAGGGATTCTTGGAAAAACAGCTGATTCAAGGTGTGGGGAAACTGATTTAAAAGATGAGGCTGGGACACAGTTTGTGCCAAGTAAGGAAGCTTTAAGGACTCTTGGAGATGTATCAGAACAAGACAGGAGCCACAGGAAGGGGTTCTTTGTGGTCAAAGATGGGACTATTTAGAACCACAGGGAAAGGACATATATTTTTTCTGTTTTCTTGAAGACTCTCAAGAAAGCTCTTAGTAGCTCTGCTACTCCATAAAGATGTAAATGGACCAAAAACGTAAATGCAACTTTCACTGCTTCTGATTTTACCCTATGGATCTACTCTTTGCAGGTTTGCTGAACGGGATGGCCCTTCTAAGGTAGGGTCTACAAGGACCTAGAGACTCACCAGAATGGAATGGAAGGGGGAGGTGTCTGGGAATTCTATTAGCCTTATGGTTGCAAGTAAAACTCCAGCTCAATCTGGCTGAAGAGAGAAAGGGGGTAAGAACTTTCTAGCTCTTGAACTGTGGATGAGGTTTAGCTCGAGTTCACACAGGGTGGAATCACCCCCTCCTTGATTTTCAACTCTTCCTCCTTGATGGCGACCTCACATCCAGACCCCAGGTGCACACAGGATACGGCTGTGGTCCCGGGCCCTTCTCCTGTTGGCCCCGCCTTCTGTCTCATAGTCCAAGCCCAGCAGGTTGCATCTCCTGGGGATGGTCCTGGACACACTGGTTGGAAAATGCTGACTGGGAGTGAAGCCCAGAGTGGAAGGTGGGTCCCCCACCCTGGACCTATCGTCTCCTAGATTGCTCATCTCAGTGCAGGGGATGGTCCCCAGGGGTGTGGGCAAGGCTACCAGCAGAGGGTAATGGACTGTGCGTGGAAAGGCAGTGTCCACTGGCAGAGGCAGCACCGATGGTGCAGGGCAGAAGGGAAAAATCAGACCCCCTTGCCACGTGTTCTGAGTTCTCTCTCTAGTCCTGTTTTCTCTGAGAGGGGAAACAGTATACATCATTTTGAAATTAAATTGAGGCCTTTTGAAACTGAATTCCTACTTAGTAGGAAACCTCACGATTCTTAAAAACAAACAACCCCCACCCTAAAAATTACCAAGATTTAGGGTCTTTTGAAATGGTAACTCAAAAATGCCGTTGGGCCTTAAAAGCAGGAAGGGAGAATTTGCGAAGAGTGTACTCTGTAAATTAGAGGATAGTCTGTATGATTTGCTTCTAACAGTTATAGATCCTCATTTAATGATTTTGATGAATAATCAGGCTATTGTTTTTCTCTGAATTTGGTCAAAGTTAAATTTAAGTGATACCCAAATGAAAAATCTTAAATGGTTGACAACAACAAAACTAGCTCTCAAATCAAGATTGCTCCATCTCTGCTTCTATCAGAAATAATCTAAACATGAGATAACTGCAGGTCAATATCATACGTTGTCTTAAAAATAAGGAAGCCTCCACCAGTTGAATTGACTGGAAGACAACGTACCTTCTCTATCCTTCTAGAATTTATCCTTTATCTCTATCCTTCTAGAATTTATCCACCCTTGTCGATACCACATCCATCCAGGCAGAAGATGGCGAATCCAGACTTTTGTTAGGCAGACTTTTGTTAGGCAGACTCTTGTTAGGCAGATTCTAGTCAAATCTCAGTCTTTTGCCCAGGAATTATGTGAACTTGCACACACCAGCCTCAAATTTGTTGGGCTCCTTTTCTGTATCTTTCAGGCTGAACTGAACTCCCTAGGAAATTTTCAGAGCTAACTTCAGGAAGCTAACTGTGTGTCATCCCTCTAGACTGGTTCTCTTTAACCCTGGATTCAATAAGAAAATGAAAGACTAATCTTAAATGAAGGAAAATGTGTATTTATGTATGCAGGCATGCGTGTCTGTACATATGTGTGTATGTATGTATGCATATCCAGGAATCAGCTATTTTTCCTTTGAAATCAAATTATTTACTGCCCATGTAAA
Source organism: Globicephala melas (assembly GCF_963455315.2). Taxonomy (NCBI): domain Eukaryota; kingdom Metazoa; phylum Chordata; class Mammalia; order Artiodactyla; family Delphinidae; genus Globicephala; species Globicephala melas. Next base: position 3,098,185 of record NC_083316.1, on the reverse strand, counting down.
GAAGTTTCTTCTTCAGAAGTGGAGAGATTCTTACACCTGGTTTAGCACAGAAATAATCCTTTGGTTATACAGAATACACACACACACACACACACACACACACATACACACACACACACATAAATATGTGTGTGTATGTGTATGTGTGTGTGTGTGTGTGTGTGTGTGTATATATATATATATATATATATGGCTTTCAATTCAGACATAAACTGTTCCCGGGGAAATAATTAGAGCTTACCTATTAATCTCATATGAAAGATTGGAATTTATTTCACTTATACCTCAACCTCCTTCTCTCACCCTACTTTCCTTCTAATGTATACTTTCAATATCATTGTAATTCACATTTGGTTAAAGCAGCATTTGGTGTTTTCTTCCCATCTAAGACTCAGTATATACTATGGTTATACTGACAGGTTTACACAGCCTCTCTGCTTTTTCTTGAGTTGTCAGGACTTTTATATGCTTTATTTGTTGTGTACAAAGTTGTCAAGATTTGTCAAACTCCTCTCAAAATAGATTAAAATAATAATAATAAAAAAATATCAGTCCCACTGTGTTCCTCCCCCTGGAACCCTCTGCCCCCTTGCTCCAGCATAGACTTCTCTCTGGACCCACTCAATGCTCATCCTGGAATTTCAGGAGTCATCTCTGCTTCCTCCCCACACTGGACCCATTTCCTGAAGGTTGTTTCCCTTTTCTTGATTCACATACCTGTTTGTGGGGAACCTGTACTCCATGCATTGTTGGCAGTAGTGCCAATTTGTCGAAATCTCCGAGGTCTGAAGATGCCTTTAATTCTCCTTCACACTTGATGACTAGTAGAGCTGGGTATAGAGTATTCTAGATAAGAATTTCACTCAGACCCCTGCCCATGCTCCTTCTTTATCCACCAGGGTCATTCTGGGTCATTTCTCCCACCTCTGGACTCTTTTGGAATCTTCTCTTTATTCCCAGAGTTCTGAAATTCTATAACAATGTGTGTGTCTGAAGCTATTTTAAAAAATAATTTCCTCTTCTGGATAATCAATAGCATCTTTAAGTGGAATCTGATACAATCTTGTAGGTTCTTTAACTCTCTTGTTTCTTATCCCCCACTTCTCTGTTTCATTTTTTATTAGATAATGAAACTCATGGATTGATCCTCTAATTCTCTCATTCTTTTTCTCCCATTTCCCATCTCTTTGTATTTTGGTCTATTGTATGAAATATTTTCTCAGTTTTTCCGTATCTTAGGTTTTCTTTTCAATTTCCACATGCATATGTATAATTTATATATTATATATAAACTTAAACCTATTTGTAGATTACATATAATTCACATATAAACATATTAATATATTACATATATTAATTTTCCAGAACATTTTCTTGTTTCTTAAATGTTTATTTGTATGACATCTGGTTCTAAGTTTATGGATGAAAAGTTTTCTTTGAGACGTCTTTTCCTCTCTGCTCTGTCACTCTTCACCTCATGTTCCTTTCATCTCTGTTTA